>NC_081562.1:14813984-14905790 GCF_022355385.1 Mustela nigripes
AGGAAGGAAGGAAGGGAAAGAAGGAAGGAAGGAAGGAAGAAAGAAAACAGGTTCATGCTGTTGGGAGGGGTCCTGCAGAGGGAAAAGCGCAGGAGAGAGAAGAGAAGCCAGCTGAAGTGATATCATTTGGTAGCAGGAATGCAGTCCTGTGAACGAGAGGAGGGATTGCCTTCAGAGAGAGGTGGAAGCTCATCTACACTGTGAGAGATGAATTCACTGGAGAAATACCACATGAAGTCAGTGGTCATGAATTTTAAGTGAAACCAGCAAGAAGTTTGTGTGATGTTTCTCCAGCCATGTTTTGCCACTCAGATTTGGACATCGAGTCAGTGGTGCTGGATTTAACCGGGGCTTGTTTTTTGTTTTTGTTTTTGACAAGAGAAGTTGACATAGCTAGAGGGGACAAGAGCATCAGAGATATTTGTGAGGCAGTGTATAATATATACTATAAAGGTTGTTATATATAATAGTATGTAATATATATATGTATAGCATATATATATACACATATATATATATATGGTATGTGTATGTGGTATATAATATATATACCACTATATATCTATTATAATACTATAATGGTTGGCCATGGATTGTCACATGGTAGGAGCAATAAACTGGAAAAACCAGTGGGGACTGGATTGTTGGGAGTTGGAATACTTCAGAAAAAGACCGTAGTGACTAGAGAGTAGACACAAGAAGTCAAGATTAAGGATCGAGGGCAGTTCTAGGACGTGGCTACGGGGGACAAGGACAGAGAGAGTGTGAAGAAGGCCTCTGAGGGAAGAAGTTCAAGGAACTGAACACTGAATCTTTCAAAAATAACTATTTAAAAATCTAGAACAAAAATAGTCAAAAGGGGGAAGAAAAGCTTAATAATGGCTAACACTCCCTGCTCGATGCTATTCTAAGTGCTTTATGTACGTGAGGTCATTTAATCCTCACAACAGACTTGGAATGATAGGTACTGTTGTTATAGCATTCGTATTTTACAGATGAGGAAGCTGGCACAGGGAGGTTAAGTAACTTGCTCCTAAATCGCATTGCTGAGAGGTAGAACAGGTGGTATTTGAGCCTCCGCAGTCTAGTCTGGAGTCCTCACTTGGCATCACCAAACTGTACTGCTTCTCCCTTTCTTCTCTTCCTCAGTTTCCTTTTCTCTAGACAGTTCTTAAGGCATCAGGGTCAGTGCCACACAACTGGTCATGCAACCATGTTGTCTTGAATTAATCACTGTGCTTGCTTGTGTGTTCCTCTTGTCCACAACTCATGGCTGAGATACCTGTGTAATTCTCACTGTACTCCTCCTCTGATCCCACATGCGCACACACCCATGCTCCTGTGCATGCACACACACTTGCATATTCCTCTGACACAAAGCTGGATTCACAATCTAGGGCCTTCCTGGGAAAGGTGAACTAGGACAGGGATATGAAGGGGCTCTGCAGCCCTGTATTGGTTATGTGAACTTGGGCTAGTTCCTTTGTTCTCCTGAGCCTTGATTTCCCAGTTGTAAACTGGGAACTCCAATAGTCCCTTCCATGGGGAACAGTTGTGAAGATGAGTGTGAGTCATCTACCCAAGCCAGTGTCCAATAAAAGCTGTTGTTGTTGCTATTATTACCATTACCTCCTTCCTGCCCTATCGCTCTTCCCTTCCAGGCCATTGGCTTTCTGATAATTTCTTGCTCCTGTCAAGCTCTGTCCTGCCCAGACCTTTACACTTCTTGTGTCCTTTACCTGAAATATTTTTGTTCCACATTTTCATGGGTCATCATGAGATTTCCTGTGATTTTTATGAGATTCATTTTCCTTTGATTCAGGTCTTTGCTCAAATGTCACCTTGTCAAAGAGACCTTACCTGATTATCTTAACACACACACACACACACACTTCACTCTTTAACCTTTTATTATCTGTACATCACTATCTGAAATTATTATAATGTGTTAATTATTTATTGTTTGTCCTCCTCCCTAGAATATAAACTCCAGATAGTCAAGAACTTTGTATTCCTTGTTCATGGCAATAATCCAGTGCTGGGTATAAGGAAACAGTAAATAAGTCTTTGCTGAATGAACATTGCATAAGAAGTAGCCACAACTGCTTATAATAAAGACCACCATAAACAGAGTATTTGCTCTGTGCAAGGCATTGTGCTAAGTACTTGATGTGAATTGCTTCATTTAATCTTCACAAATAGCCTAAGAAATACTTATAATGGTACCCAGATTTACATAAGACACACATGAGGGACAGAGCAGCTTAATGATGTGCTCAAGGTCTCACAATAGATAAATGGAAGAGACTTCAAATCCACCATTCTGTAGGCAAAGCCTGCAGTCTTGACCACCATGCTTCTCAGGTAAAAGACTCTCCTGTCCTTCCTTGCCAGAACATTCGCTCTCACATTCCAACACAGCTGCTGATCTGGCACGGAGACAGGCTGCCTTCAGATCCACGAGGGAGTGAGTATCTTGGAAAAAACTCAACTCTGCTCCTTGGAAAGGAGCCCCAGCTGGGCTGGGGGAGCTAGGGCCTGTGAGGCCACTGCTGGCTCACAACCTGCCTGCTGATGTCTCCACATGTTGGTGAGGACCCTAAGGAGAAGCCACCAGGTACAGGAGTTGCTGATCCAAGGGTCTTAACAAGCTCCTATCCTTCATATCCTACATTTGCTGGCCCCCTACGTTCTAGCTGCATCAGAATACTTGGTATTTCCAGGAGAAGCCAAGCTGTGTCTCTACCCCTTGCCTCAGAATATTCTCCTCCCCATGCCTAGCATGTCCTTCCTGCCTCCTTGTCCTCCAGCAAACTCCTGCTCAACCTTTAAGACCCAGCCCAAGAGACACCCTCTCCATGAAGCTTTCTCTGATCTTCCCCAGGCAGTGCGGACTGCCCTTCCTCTGAGTCCCGTGTTGTAGAGAGGAGGGATTAAACAGGTGGGCCTGGAGTGGGGTGAATTAGATTCACACATTTGCTTCTCTGCTGGTGATCTGCGTGACCTCAGAAAATTATTTACACTCACCAAAATGTGCTTTTCCCATCTGTAAAATGGGAACAATAGTAGTACCTACTTCATAGTTGGCGTGAAACTTAAATGAGATAACTCGTGTAAAGTGCCTAGCACATGCCTGGTATGTCTGAACCTTCAATAAATATCAGCAGTTATCATTATTAATTCTATTTTAAAGGACCTACCAGTCTGTATTGAAACCTGTGTGTCTCTTCATCTCCCTCACTAGGCTGTAATCTTAAGGACGCTGCCTCATACTCTGAGCCTTGCCCTGGGCCTGGAACACACTATGTATTCCAAAAAGGTTTGTGGAATGAATCTGGCAACTTTTAAGAGGCATACATTGAAGGATGGGAGAAGAGAGTTGTCTTTAGCCTTGAGAAGTGACTGGATCAACACTGATTTTTCTCTCTCATTTTTGTAGTTGTTAGCAGGACTGGGGTTGTCTTGTTAGGTTTTGGATAGTAAGGATGGCAGTGTCAGAAGGTAGCAAACAGACCAACCAACCTCTGCAGCCTCTGTGCCTACCCTGAGCCGATAACCTCAGTTTCCCTCAACTTCCACCTACAGTGGGAAAATCTTATTGGAGGATGGTTGCCGCAGACATCTCAAAAAACCCAAAGCCCAGAAGAAGTTTTTGGCCCATCTTCACGGGGCTCATGTGCCCAGATTATTTCCTGAGGATTTCCTGAGGATGTGTGTAATCAGATTCTTGATTGCCCTGTGCTAGGGAGACAGGAACAATGTTCACCTACAGGCTCACTCTGGGGCTCAGGGTTCGTCTTGACTTCCTGTGCATTTGCTGGTCATGGCTTAACTGGTGATGAATGATCCCACGACTCAAACTGCCACATCATGATGGGGCTCCCTGGGCTTAGAAGGGGGACCCCTACTCCACACCCCTCTCCTCACCTCTCTCCCTACAAGGGGTCAGTGCTCTGACTGCAGTGGGGGCACCTCCTTCTTACCATTTCTTCCCCATTTCTCCTGCCTCTTCTTATGTTTACTTTTACTTGAAGAGAAATCCTACTTGAAGCCAAAGTGCTTTCAAGAGAACTTCTTATAAAAAATACTCTACATTAGCATAGTACATTAGAGTCTTTCTTTTCTTTAAAAAAATAATCTTCCCATTATAAAAGTAATGAATGCTCATTATAGAAAATGTGGAAAATGCAGGGACATTTTAAAAAGATATTTAAATCACCCATAATCTCAGAGCCCCGAGAAAACCACAAATAGCATTTTGGCACATTTCCTTCCAGACTGTTACACATGCTTATATATACATTGGTACATAATTAATGCCAGACTACATATTAAACAGAGATATATGCCATACACTTTGTATATATTTAGATCTCATGGCTTTCCATGACATGTTCCCATCATTTCGTTTCCCCCTGGCTACCATCAAAAAAAGGAAAGCAGATGTTAGTGTCCTGGGATTCTGGATGCAGGAAAACTATGACCCAAAGAAATAAAGTCACTTTCTCAAGGTCACACAGATTTCTGGCACAACTGGGATTGGAGCCCAGGTCTCTTGGATCATGGCCAAGTCTTCTTTCCACTGGACCGAAAAAAGAATCTGCCCCAGGGGTACCAAGGAGAAGAGTCTTAAGTACTGATGCCAAATTTATAAAATGTAGAATCAGAGTTCTTAGGTTATTTACATTTTTACCCAAAGTCCAAAGATAGAAAGTATTGAAATGCTTTTCTGAAGCAAATTTGAAAATGTACTGTGGTCAGTGAAGAGAGAGAGAAACCTCTGCTTGGCCCTGACCTTGGCACTCTCATCTCTTTTAGTTAGGGTTTTAATATATGAATTGAAACATACTTACTCCTATTTTATGCAGAAAATTAAAGTATTCAAGGATATCAGGTGCATCACCTAATCTCCAGAAAGACTACAGAACAATGTTTGATATCCATGTAGCTACAGACAACCAGACCTAGGGATAACTGTCAAATATTTGACAACTGTGTGACACAGGGTCCAATTAATCAGAACAGTGGAAAGTGGCAAATAACCTCTAGAGCTGTGCTGGGGCGAGCTCACTGAATATCAGCCCTACCCAAATCAACCTTGGAAGTACTCCAATAGGAATACTGTATTAATCATGCTTCTTCTTTGATATGCCACGTAACAACAGATTATTCTTCTATCTTAACAACGAACATCCTATTTTGCCTTCATGGGTTGGTTGTGGTTTGGCTCATCTTACCTGGGCTCAGCTGAGCTTAGTTGGGGTTTGGGCCAGGTTCAGGTCTAGTTCGGGTATCTTCATTCTAAGACCAGGCTGAAGGGACAATGGCTATGCGGAGCACGTTCTCACAGTGAGGGTGGAGAATCCCACTAATGGAAACTTGCCCTGCTTCTTAGACCCTCTGCCTGGGTAAAACTAAGACACTATCCCTTCTGTCTTCTTTCTACATCTCAAAATAAATCTGACAACCAAGCTCAAGGTCAGTGGGCCTGGAATGTAGTCTTTGTCTAATGTCATGGAAGGCACTGCTAGTCACATGTCCAAGGGCATGAATTCCATTGTAGGGAGAAAGTGAAGAATTAAGATAGGTATTTAGCTATGATGCCCCTACTGCTGCTACCCCTAAACATAGCACCTTCAGTTTACATACCAATGTTGGGCACTAGATGCTACTGCTGGAACCTCTGTCCCTGCTGCTTCTTGTAAATTGAAAGTGTTTGCCAGCATTTTCGTCAGAATGGATTCACCCCAGAAACTGCTTTTCTGCTTCACTAGTTTCCAGTTCATTTTCTAGAGCAGGTGCATCCTATTGACTCTATCTTGGCTACCAAGAAGGCTGGAAAAGCAAGCTTCTGGCTTCAACTAGAATGTAGATAGGAAAATCAATTCAGTTAGAATGGCTAAAATTAACAAGACAAAACAACAAATGTTGTTTTGGAGGTTGTGGATAAAGGAGAACTCTTCTACACTGTTGGTGGGAGTGCAAGCTGGCAGAGGCTCTCTGGAAAACAGTATGGAAGTTCCTCAAGAAGTTAAAATTAGAGCTACTCGTGGAGTCTGGGTGGCTCAGTTGTTAAGCGTCTGCCCTCGCCTCAGGTCAAATCCCAGGGTCCTGGGATCGAGCCCCACTTCGGGCTGCCTGCTTGGCGGAAGCCTGCTTCTCCCTTTCACACTTGCCCCTGCTTGTGTTCCTGCTCTCACTGTGTCTCTCTCAGTTAAATAAATAAAATCTTAAAAAAAAAAAAAATAGAGCTACTCTATGATTCAGCAACTGCACTATTGGGTATCTGCCCTAAAGATACAGATGCAGTGAAAAGAAGGGGCACCTACACCCCAGTGTTCGTAACAGCAATGTCCACAATGGCCAAACTGTGGAAGGAGCCAAGATGTCCTTCAAAAGATGAGTGGATAAAGAAGATGTGGTTCATATTACAATGAAATATTACTCAGCCATGGAAAAGATGAATACCTACTATTTACATCAACATGGATGGAACTGAAGGATATTATGCTAAAGGAAATGGGTCAGTCAGAGAAAGACAATTATCATATGGTTTCATTCAGATGTGGAATATAAGAAACAAATCAGAGGGCCTTAGAAGAAGGGAGAGAAAATTGAATGGGAAGAAATCAGAGATGGAGACAAACCATGAGAGATTCTTGACTCTGGGAAACAAACTGAGGGTTGTGGAAAGAGAGGTGGATGGGGGGATGGGATAACTGGGTGACGGGCATTGAAGAAGGCGTGTGATGTGATAAGCACTGGGTGTGCAGCTACTGAATCACTGAATACTACATCAAAAACTAATGATGTACTATATGTTGGCTAGTTTAATTTAAATTTTAAAATGGGGGGAAAAAACTTGATCTATAGGTACAGTGCAATTCAAATAAAAATAGCCAGTTAATTTATGGGTATCAACAAACTGAAGTTTGCTGTGAAGAGGCAAAAGATCCAGAATAACCAACATAAAATTAAAGGAGAAAAACAAATTTTGAGGACTAATGTTACCAGATTTCAAGACTTACTATAAAGCTAGAATAGGGGCGCCTGGGTGGCTCAGTGGGTTAAGCCGCTGCCTTCGGCTCAGGTCATGATCTCAGGGTCCTGGGATCGAGTCCCACATCGGGCCTTCTGCTCAGCAGGGAGCCTGCTTCCTCCTTTCTCTCTCTCTGCTACTTGTGATCTCTCTCTGTCAAATAAATAAATAAAATCTTTAAAAAAAAATAAAGCTAGAATAATTAAGACAGTCTGGTATTGATGAAAGAATGGACAAATAGATGAATGTAACAAAATAGAAAACCAAGAAATAGATCCCCATAAATATAGTCAACTGATCTTTGACAAAGGAACAAAAGTAATACAGTGAAGTAAAGATAATCTTTTCAGAAAAAAAAAGATGCTGAAACAACTAGACATCCACATTGCAGAACAGTGAATGTAGATACAGACATTACACCTTCACAAAAAAATAACTCAAAGTGGATCATAGAGCTAATGTAAAATGCAAAAATATATAATTCTTAAAAAATAACATAAGAAAAAACCTAGAAGGGGGCGCCTGGGTGGCTCAGTGGGTTAAGCTGCTGCCTTCAGCTCGGGTCATGATCTCAGAGTCCTGGGATCGAGTCCCACATCGGGCTCTCTGCTCAGCAGGGTGCCTGCTTCCTCCTCTCTCTCTGCCTGCCTCTCTGCCTACTTGTGATCTCTCTCTGTCAAATAAATAAATAAAAGAAAAGAAAAGAAAAGAAAAGAAAAGAAAAAACCTAGAGGATGTTGGGTGTGGTGATGCATTTTTAGATACAACATCAAAGACTGATCCATGAAAGAAATAATTGATTAGTAGGACCTCATTAAAATTAAAAACTTCTTCTCTGCAACACAATCTCAAGGGAATCCGAAGACAAGCCACAGACTTGGAGAAAATATATGAAAAAAGATACATCTGATAAAGGACTGTTATCCAAAACATATAAAGAACTCTTAAAACTCAACAGTAAGCAAACAAACAACCTAATTATAGAATGTTTCAAAGACCTTAACAGTCACCTCACCATAAAATATAGACAGATGGCACATAAACACATGAAAAGATGCTTCACATCATATGTCATCAGAGAAATGCAAATTAAAACAATGAGATACTACAACACACCTATTAGAATGGCCAAAGTCCAGAATACTGAAGACATCACCAAAGGCTGGTGAGGATGTGGAGCAATAAGAACTCTCATATGCTGCTGGTGGGAATGCAAGATGGTACAGCCACCTTGGATGATAGTTTGGTGGATTTTTTACAAAATTAAATATACTCTTACCATATGCTCCAACAATCTCATTACTTGGAATTTATCTAAATTGAAAATGTATGGCCACACAAAAACCTACTTATAGTTGTTTATAGAAGCTTTATAAATAATTGCCAAAACTTGGAAACGACCAAGATGTCCTTTAACAAGTGAATGGATAAACTCTAGTACATCTAGACTATGGAATATTACTCAGTGTTCAAAAGAAAGGATCCAGGGGCGCCTGGGTGGCTCAGTGGGTTAAGCCGCTGCCTTCGGCTCAGGTCATGATCTCAGGGTCCTGGGATCGAGTCCCGCATCGGGCTCTCTGCTCAGCAGGGAGCCTGCTTCCTTCTCTCTCTCTCTGCCTGCCTCTCAGTGTACTTGTAATTTCTCTCTGTCAAATAAATAAATAAAATCTTTAAAAAAAAAAAAAAAAAAAGAAAGGATCCATCCAGACATTAGAAACATGGAAGAATCTTGAATGCGTATTGCTAAGTGAAAGATCTGAAAAGGCTACATACTGTATCCATGTAACATTCTGGAAAAGGCAAAACTATGGAGTTAGTGAAAAGATTGGTGGTTGCTGGGGGGATAGGGAAGGAGATGGATGAACAGGCAGAGCACAGAGGATTTTTTAAAAAGATTTACTTATTTTTGAGGGGTGTGTGAAAAGGCAGAGGGAGAGGAAGAGAGAGAATCTCCAGCAGACTCTCTGCTGAGCACAGAGTCAAAGGGCATGAGATCATGACCTGAACTGAAATTAAGAGTTGGACACTCAACATACTGAGCTACCCAGGTGCCTCATCAGAGAACTTATCATACACTGTTTGATATTATGAAGATGGATACATGTCATTATACATTTGTCTAAACCCACAGAATGCACAACATAAAGAGCGAACCCTAATGTAAACCAGGGACTTCGGGTGATGATGATGTGTCAATGTAGGTTCGTCCTTGATGGAAATGTTCTGTTCTGGTGAGTGTTGTTGGTAATGGAGGACAGTAGGCTTGTGTAAATGCAGAAGTTACATGGGAAAATCTCTGTACTTTACTCTTGATTGTATGGTAAGCCTAAAACTGATCTTAAAAAATAAGGTCTTTTGAAGAATGAAACAATACTGCACTTAAGTGCAGCAGTGTCTTACAATTTAGTAAAGAAGAAGGAAACAGGGACAACCAACTAATCATGGCAGAAGACAATAAATGCAAAACAGAGTGTAGGCAAATACTAGGAGCAACTCTATTCCAACTGGAGATAAAAATACAGAATAAGGCCCATTTCTGGGTTCTCTATTCTGTTCCATTGATCTATGTGTCTGTTTTTGTGCCAGTACCATACTGTCTTGGTAATTACAGCTTTGTAATAGAGTTTGAAGTCTTGAATTGTGATGCCACCAGTTTTGGTTTTCTTTTCTGAAATTTCTTTGGCTATTTGGGGTCTTTTCTGATCCTATACAAATTTTAGGATTATTTGTCCCAGCTCTGTGAAAATTGCTGATGGTACTTTGATGGAAAACAAAGACAGTCTCTTCAACAAATGGTTTTGGGAAAATTGGACAACCACTTGTAGAAGAATGAAACTGGACCATACATAAAGATAAACTCAACATGGATGAAAGACCCAAAGGTGAACAGGAATCCATCAAAGTCTTAGGGGAGAACATAGGCAGCAACCTCTTTGACCTTGGCCACAGCAACTTCTGGCTAGACCTGTCTCCAAAGGCAAGGGAAACAAAAGCAAAAATGACTATAGGCACTTTATCAAGATAAAAAATTTTTGCACAGCAAAGAAAGTAGTTTAGAAAAGTAAGAGGTAAATGGGAGAAGGTATTTGCAAATTTCTTTTCAGATAAAGGGCTAGTATAAAACATCTATAAAGAATTTATCAAACTCAACACCCAAAGAGCAAATAACCCAGTCAAGAAATGGGCAGAAGACATGAACAGACATTTCTCCAAAGAAGACATACAAATTGCCAACAAACACTTGAAAAAGTGCTCAACATCACTCAGCATTAGGGAAATACAAATCAAAACCACAATGAGATACCACCTCACACTTGTCAGAATGACTAAAATTAACAAGCTAGGAAACAACAAATGTTGGCAAGGATGCGGAGAAAGGGGAACCCTTCTATGCTGTTGGTGGGAATCCAAGCTGGTGCAGCCACTCTGGACAACAGTATGAAGGTTCCTCAAAAAGTTGAAAATAGAGCTGTTCTATGACCTAGCAATTACAATACTGGGTATTTACACAAAGGATACAAATGTAGTGCTCCAAAGGTGCATGGTGCACCCCAATGTTCATAGCAACAATGTCCACAAAAACCAAACTATGGAAGGAGCCCAGAAGTCCATGCACAGATGAATGGATTCATATGTGATTCATATATATGTGATTCATATATACAATGGAATATTACTCAGCCATCAGAAAGGATGAATACTTACCATTTACATTGACATGGATGGAACTGGACTGTATTATGTGGAGCCAAATAAGACAATCACAGAAAGACAGTTATCATATGGTTTCACTCATATGTGGAATTTAAGAAACAAATCCAAGGATCACAGGGGAAGGGAGGGAAAAATAAAATAAGATGAAAGCAGAGAGGGAGACAAACCATGGGAGACTCTTAACTATAGCAAACGAACTGAAGATTGCTGGAGGGGAAGTGGTGGGGGGATGGGGTAACTGGGTGATGGGCATTAAGGAGGGCATGTGATGCAATGAGCACTGGGGTGTTACACGCAACTGATGAATCTCAAACTCTACCTCTGAAACTAATAATACACTACATATTAATTAATTGAATTAAAAAAATAAAATAAAATAAATACAGAATAGAAATACAGAACAGCTGATTAAATATTATTTTCAGATAAATAACA
The DNA here is from genome assembly GCF_022355385.1 of Mustela nigripes. Taxonomy (NCBI): domain Eukaryota; kingdom Metazoa; phylum Chordata; class Mammalia; order Carnivora; family Mustelidae; genus Mustela; species Mustela nigripes. The sequence goes on from NC_081562.1 coordinate 14,825,173, forward strand.
AATGAATTTAAAATATGTTCAATGAAGTATTTTAGACATGCCTGTATTATAAATCATTCTCGTGTACCTGAAATTCAAATTAAACTCAATATCCTGTATTTTTACTTGCTAAATCTGGCAATTCTAAACTTGAGAGGATCAAGGGAGACTTCAGGGAGGGAATTGTCATTTGAATTATGCCTTAAGGGATAACGAATAGGATTTCAATAGCTGGATTATGTAAGGCTACCCCAGTCTAAGAAGCCAGCAAGAACAAAGGATGAGAGATTGAAAATGTCTGGCCTATCTCAGTAACTGTGTTACAGTTCGGTGATTCATCTAATGTGGCTATCATTTTGGTGGATCTAGCTAATATTGAGCCTAGTGACAGATATAGAGAAGTGTGCAACCATGTTGCAAAATTCAAAAACTAAGATCTGGGATCCTTAGCACCAAGACCATCTAATAGTAGATGTCCTAAATTTTGAAAGTCCAATTAAATCAGAAAATGGAGAAACGAAAGAGGAGTGTTAGATTAGTGACCTTCTATTTTTTTTTTTTTAAATTTATTTATTAGACACAAAGAGAGAGAGATCACAAGTAGGCAGAGAGGCAGACAGAGACAGGGAAGCAGGCTCCCCACTGAGCAGAGAGCGTGATGCCGGGCTCGATCCCAGGACCCTGAGATCATGACCTGAGCCGAAGGCAGAGGCTTTAACCCACTGAGCCACCTAGGTGCCCCATGACCATCTATTTTAAGAACAAGAATTGAGCGGTGACTGGATGGCTCAGTGGGTTAAAGCCTCTACCTTCGGCTCAGGTCGTGATCCCAGAGTCCTGGGATTGAGCCTGGCATTGGGCTCTCTGCTCAGCGGGGAGCCTGCTTCCCCTCCCCCTCTCTGCCTACTTGTGATCTCTGTCTGTCAAATAAATAAATAAAATCTTAAAAAAAAAAAAAAAAAAGAACAGGAATTGCTACCCAGGGCTTTCTTTGCAAGATAATCATAGTATGTGCTTTGTGAAGCTTCTGCTCAACTCATAAGCACCCTAGTCTGCCTCTCCACCCTCAGCAATGACCTCTAGGCAACCATGTATATTGTATGAGGCCTCTATCACCAGGCCCAGTGTTGACTGGCCAACTATGAATATGTGACTCATGCTCAGCCAAGAAGAATCCATATACTGGTGTTTAGAATTGGTACTAGAAAATTCTAATTCATTCTGAATTTATCTCTTGAAAAGAGGAGATTTACAGTTATTAACTAAATCATTGACTATTCCAGTAAAGTCTTATTTCCACAATGGCTTCAAGAATTCTGCTCACTGGGTGGATGCCTGGGTGACTCAGTTGTCTGAGCATCTGGCCCTTGATTTAGGGTTTGGTCATGATCTCAGGGTCCTGCATTGAGCTCCCCAACCCCCTATAAGGGGGTCTGTGCTCAGCAGGGAGTCTGCTGGAGATTGGCTCTCTCTGCCTCTCCCTCTGCCCCTCCCCCAGCTTGTGCTCACTCTCTCTCAAATAAATAAATCAATCTTAAAAAAAAAGAGAGAATTTGGCTCACTGGGTATGATGAGACTAGAAGCTCAAAGCCTGGAGACTCCTCTCTTCTGAATTTGATGACCATAAGTTGGCAAAGTTCTCTGCTTCATGCTAAAAATGCATACAGTGTCATACTGTGAAAGGTGCAAACAGGCTGATAATCTCTTTTTGCTCTCCACTAATTATTCCTCCCCTCTTGTCAGGGTGGGCCTGGGACCTTAGTCAAGGTGCTGGCTGCAGCTGGCTCTCTGGATACATGCTGGCCCCTCACCCTATTTAGTCTCCAGAATAGGAGTACACATGTATCCTGATCCCCAGGAGTTCTCTGCTGTGTGTCTGCTCTAAGCTGTGAGGCCTGTGGTTTGCATTATTGATAAGGAGGCAGAGAATCTGAAAGGTCAACACCGCTGCCTCACAGACCTCATGCCTGCACGGGCTTGCACACCACACCCAGCCTCACAATTCTAGTTTGGTGAGTTTGGGGTTTAATGAGACTCGTCTGGGGCTTGAACTGGTTTTGATTTGCTCCTTTAGAACTCCCGCAGAAAATAACTCAATAGAGAGAGGAGATGGGCTCTCTCTGAATGAGAGTGAAGTGGCTACAGTGTCTGGCCCTCATGAATGGCAGTCAGGAAAGAAATTATTAAGGAATTAAAACTGCAGGGTGATTTCCCTAAACCTACTATCTAGATGTGTCCTTGAGCCTCATCAGCTTTGGCATAATTGTGGACAGAGGATGCTCTGAATTGGGAAGCCAGAAAAGACCATAGAGAAAGGATCTGCTGGTTTCCTGGAAGCAGAGCTTGAAGGATGTCTCTCTCCAGCATTCTATCGAAACTATCCCATTTCTAAAGTCCTCACTAAAGAATCTCAATCTGAAATGGGATAGTTTCGATAGAATGCTGGAGAGAGACATCCTTCAAGCTCTGCTTCCAGGAAACCAGCAGATCCTTTCTCTATGGTCTTTTCTGGCTTCCCAATTCAGAGCATCCTCTGTCCACAATTATGCCAAAGCTGATGAGGCTCAAGGACACATCTAGATAGTATATGGACTCTGAAAAACAATCTGAGGGTTTTGAATGGGCAGGGGTGGGAGGTTAGGGGAACCAGGTGGTGGGTATTAGAGAGGGCACGGATTGCATGGAGCACTGGGTGTGGAGCAAAAACAATGAATACAGTTACGCTGAAAAGAAATAAAAAATTAAAAAAAAAAAAAAAGAATCTCAATTCAGTATTGTTTATAGTAGTAACACCAAACTGGGGAATACGGTACCAAACTTCAAGTCACCCAAAGTGCTGGACAGAAATGATTCTCACATCTGGGGCCTGGGAAGGGGTAATTCATAAACCCAGCAACCCTATTACATAACTGGTTCAGCTAGCCTGGCCAAGTGGACACAGGGCTCTCGCCTAAGTGGCAAAACCCAAGAGTGGCTTCATGATTAAAAAGGTAAAATGTATTCTTGGTAATAACAATGAAATCTGTTATAAGGGAATAGCCCCCCGTTCTGTGAACTGAAGTCATCTTTCATCGGTGTCCATGTTTAATGCCTTTCTGGGACTATAGGGGATTTTTAATACTTTGTGTTTCATGTGTGAGATTAATCTGATGTTCCATTTCTCATAGAAGGCTCTAGGGAACAATAGTAATTTTCCACTTTGTAAAGCTTTCTTTCACTTTTCATCCCATTCAAAGGCAGCTGTTCTAAATTTTGAGCGTCTTTTGTATAATATGGGGATTCCTGGGACTCTTGCAGAAGGCTTTTTAGAAAAGTCACTTCACTCTGGCTACACCAGAAAAACGGTCTTATCACGTGGAGTTACATTCCTTCTGAGGGCCGGTACTCCGTGTTTTATAGACTCAACCACAAACCCTGCACTTAATCAGCTGTCCATTATATGCCTGCACATTAGACAGTAAAACCTTCCAAATTATCAATAAATCACTAAATCAGGACAATGCAGAAAGGAACCATAGACATTTTATTCATTCAGGAGTTCCCAAAGAGAGGAGTTTTATGAGAAAATGACCCAAAAAACTCCCACAGGGGAAATAACCCCAGGATATGAAGAGGTACCCCTCCTCAGCTTAGGAACTGGAGACAGAGTGTGCTTCTCAAAGCACAGTGAGTGGATAGATGGTTGCTTTCCCTGCCTGTGCACATCAGGATCCAGGCTGAAGACAGACACATCTGGGCTCCTGGCCCAGCTCCACTGCTTACTAAGTCTGTGAGCCAAGATAAGGCATTTTAACCTTCCTCTGCCTCAGGCTCCTCATCCATAAAATGAGGATAATTATAGCATCTACATGATAGAGTTATTAGACAGTTAAATGAGATAGTGATATTAATATTAGTAGCCAACTCTGCCAGCCAGGAAACACAGACCCCTCTGGGTCTTTCAACTAAAAGGAATTTAATATAGGAAAAAGGTAATAAATACAGGAGACAATAGAGCTGAACCACCAAACAGGTGCCTATAAAGTGGCTGTGGGATGCTGTTAGGATGGGAAGGAGAGCAGGAGGTTGTCCTGCAGGCGCTGAAATCCTAGGGAGGTCTGAGCTGGAGCCATGGAGGAAATGCCACAAGATGCAGATGAAAAGGGAAGAAATACTCTGGCCTTTCCCCAAATCTGCTTCCTGGTTTTCCACTAGAACTTCCCACGGCTGAAGCTCCCTGGGAACTATAGAGTCAGGGGACCCAGGAAACGTGGCTCCCTCAATACAAAGCAGAGCATGGGAAGGGCAGGGACAGAGGGGCACATAAACAGGTGGTTAAGAGCAAATGCTGACACTTACCGAGCTCTACCATGAGCAAGGCACTGGGCTAAGGACTTAATATGGATTGATTCATTTAAACCTGTGAACCAAGGTTTGAAGTGCCCAACAAGTGTTAGACCTATATTGAAGTACCTGAATGTTACTGAATTGTTACCCTTGGAAATAATGCCACGTAGGTGCATTTACTAGATTGAAACAAAACTGGGGGGAGGGAATCATGTCTTACTTATCTTTGGGTTCTCTGCACACTGCAGGTACCCTACCTACAGTGATCATTTGGCTCATATATGTGAGTCTAAATGAAATTGCCGGCAATGAAAGTATGAATCCGTGAAGTGGGTCTGCTATAAGTAAAAAACTATCTCCTGCCCTTGCTAGGAGTTTGAGTTTTTGGTTACTGTACCATTCCTATCATCTCCCATCAATATTTTGGCACTTGACTTTTTAAAATTTAATTTTATTTTTTCAGTGTCCCAAGAGTCATTGTTTATGCACCACACTCAGTGCTCCATGCAATCCGTGCCCTCCTCCATACCCACTACCAGGCTCACCTATACCCTCACTCCTCTTTCCTTTTCAAACCCTCAGTTTGTTTCTCAGAGTCCACAGTCTCTCATGCTTTGTCTCCCCCAATTCACTTTTCCTTTCCTTCTTCTAATGTCCTCTGTGTTATTCCTTATGCTCCACAAATAAGTGAAACCATATAATTGACTCTGTCTGCTTGACTTAAGGCAAAGGAAACAAAAGCGAAAATGAACTTTTGGGACTTCATCAAGATCAAAAGCTTCTGCACAGCAAAGGAAACAGTCAACAAAACAAGGAGGCAACCCATGGAATGGGAGAAGGTATTCGCAAATGACACTACAGACAAAGGGCTGGTATTTGGGATACCTGGATGGCTCAGCTGGTTAAGCAGCTGCCTTCGGCTCAGGTCATGATCCCAGCATCCTGGGATAGAGTCCCACATCAGGCTCCTTGGTCGTCAGGGAGCCTGCTTCTCCCTCTGCCTCTGCTGCCACTCTGCCTGCCTGTGCTCACTCTCTCTCTTTCTCTGATAAATAAATAAATAAAATCTTAAAAAAAAGAAAAAAAGAAAAAGAGCTGATATCTAAGATCTATCAAGAACTCCTCAAACTCAACACTCAAAAAAATAGATAATCAGGTCAAAAAATGGGCAGAAGACATGAATAGATATTTCTCCAAAGAAGGCATACAAATGACTAACAGACACATGGAAAAAATGTTCACCATTATTAGCCATCAGGGAGATTCAAATCAAAACCACCTTGCACCAGTTAGAATGGCCAAAATTAAGAAGACAGTAAACAACAAGTATTGGAAAGGATGTGGAGAAAGGGGAACCCTCTTACACTGTTGTTGGGAATGCAAGCTGGTGCAGCCACTTTGGAAAACAGTGTGGGGATTCCTTAGGAAATTAAAAATATGGCACTTTACTTTTAAAAATATGAATATTTCATGACCAACCCAGTAGTACTGAACATCCTCACTCTTCTATTGTGGGAGCTAATCATTTCCCAGGAAAAGGGAACAAGTCTACTTGGAGAACTGGCTAATTCTATGTCTGAGGAAGAAATATATAGATGAGCCTATGACATTTTGTAATGCCAGAATGCCTGGGACATTTTGTAATATCAAAAAACAACTGTGCCATGTCTAAAAGATGCAGAAGCCAACTTTAAGAATCTCCCACTAGTCAAAGATGGGACAATTTGAGCATCAATAAGAATAAAAACCATGATAGTTTAAAGTACATCAAATATGTCAAAATCCATATGTTCATAATGATATTAAGGGGGGAAATCCATCATTGGTAATCTTTGGAGAATGCAAAGAAACCAACTGCTATGGGCTAAATTGTGTCCTCTTAAATTTCATGTTGAAGTTCTAACCCCCGCTATTTCAGAATGTGACTGAATTTGGAGAGAGGACATTTGAAGAGGTTTTTAAAGTTAAAAAAGGTTGTTGGGGGTGAATCCAAATCCAGTATAACTCATATCCTTAGGAGAAGAGGAGATTAGGACACAGACACACAGGAGGGAAGACTATGTGAAGATAAAGGGAGAGGATGCCATCTACAAGCCAAAGAGAAAGGCCTTAGCAGAAAGCAGCCTTGCCAACACATTGATCTTGGACTTCCTGCTTCCAGAACTATGAGCAAGTTAATTTCTGTTGCTTAAGCTACCCAGTCTATGGTACTTTTTGTGGCAGCCCCTGCAAACTCATATACCAGCTTAGTCATTCCAAAATTTAGGAAGTAAAAGGAAAGACATACCTCAGGGTAACCAAATAGTTGATGAGGAAAAGTTTCTCTTAATGGATATATTCCATCTAATAAAGAAAGGATGAAATAATTTTTAAAAAATCACTAATTTACAAGGTCCATGAAGATATAATGGTCCTAGGCAATGGTCATCAACAGCAGTTATCTTCACATAAAGTGTCAACTAGATATCAAAGCTCCTAGTGGAAATATTCAATGCTATCTATAAGTTACTTTTTGCCAAAACTCAAACCTGAATCAAACCAGTTCTTTAGATATAACTACTAAGTCACAGAAAATACATGGGACAGAGGAACGTGTTGAGCATTGAAAGGATGCAATCAGCAAAATCCAGAAAATAGGGATTATATATGACAAGCGATCTGGTTTCCTTAAAAAAATAAATCACAAAAACTAAAAGAAAGGAGGATAAATCTGTAGATTTAAAAAGAAGCTTAAAATACACATCAAGAAAATTCCACTTACAGATCTTCAGATTCTCTTTCAAACAAACCGATTTAAAAAAACAACAACATCACGAAGCAACTAGAAAAACAAACAATGACTGGATATTTAATATTAAAGAAGAGTTTAGGTGTTATAGTGATTTTCTGTTATGTTTCATAAAAATGTTTATCTTTCACAGATACATACTGAAATATTCATGAGGAAAATGATGTGATGTCTGAGATTTCCTTAATCTAATGTGGGAGACCGAGTAAGCAGGTTATAGATGAAATCTATCCATCCATGAGTTGGATGTCATGAAGCTGGATGATGGACACATGGAAGTTCACTAGAGAATTCTCTCTACTTCCATGAATGCTTTATGTTTTCAATTATTAAATATTTCTTAAAAGGAGAATGTTCAAATGTTGGAGGTCATCAAACAGAGGCAAACCTGCCCATTCCTATTAGTAATTCAAGAAATGTACAGAAAGTTACCATTTGGCCTATTGAATTGGCAACAATTTTATTTTAATTGTAGTTCCTAATGGTAATTTCTAAGGTTAGGTGAAAAGACACTTGCATGCATTGTAACAGGAATATAAATTGGTAGGCACAACACTTTTGGAAAGTAATTTGGTATTATGTAGTGAAGATATTAAAAGAAACATTTCTATCTTATTTAGGAGAAACTATTTGTAATGTTCATATTCCTTAAACCAGCAATTTCACAGAAGAGTTCCACATCCCCAATTCTTGAAACAAAGAGGGAAAAGGCTTTATAATTAATAAATATGTTCATTTTACCACTATACTATTACATACAATAGGGAAAAAAAACTAGAAATAAACATAGGTCCAAAACCAGGTAAAATTAATTAGAACAAAATATTATCAATTAAAATGTTTAAAGGGTATAAAATTTGAGGCAAGTCTTATATTACAATAATCTTTTAAAGAATTTTTGAAAGATTTTATTTATTTATTTGGGGGGGGGAGACTGAGCATGTGTGAGAGAGAGAGAGAGAAAGAGAGCGAACACCAGCAGGAGGAGAGGCAGAGGGAGTAGAAGAAGCAGACTCCCTGCTGAGCAGGGAGCCTGATGTGGGATTTGATCCCAGGACCCTGAGGTCATGATCTGAGCTGAAGGCAGACACTTAACTGAGTCACCTACAGTGACTCAGTGGGTGACTGAGTCACCTACAATAAATTTTTTTAAAAAGATAGGATGAAATATATTATGAGTATAACTTATGGTACACTGGATTTTCCGAAGCTGGAGATGGATAGTGGCCAGACATTTGATAGATGAATGGATGAACAGATACTTTTCTCTCAACATGACATTGACCCTTCTCCCTTGGTGGAGCTTAGTAACTGTCTCCATCAATAAAAGTGACAGAAATGCCGCTATTGACCTCCAAGTCTGGTTCATGAAAGACTCCTGCCTTGTTCTCTACCTTGAGGCAAGTGGCTTTCAAATCCCGAGCCACCATATATGGATGTCCACCATGTCCCCAAAGCCTATGCTGGGAAGACATGAGGCCAGATCACCAAGAGAATGAAAGATATTTGAGGAGTCCCAGCTACTTGGATCTTCAAGCCCAGGCACCAGACTAGAGTGTGGAAGCCACTGAGGGGAATCTAGCCCCTTCCAATGACGATCACATGAACCACCCCAGCCAAAACTCCCACGTGAGCCATTCCAGAATCCCTGACCCACAGATGATAAAATGGCTACTACCATTCTAGGGCACTGAGTTTTGGTGTGACTTCTTATGCAGTAATAGATAACTAGTAAATATGTATGTAAAATATATAACTGTATCTATTAACAGCAAACAATATATTAAAAAACAAGGAAAAATATACCCCAAAATATTAACAGTGATCATCTCTGGTGGGATTATGTGGTATGTTTTCTTCTCCTTCTTTTTCTATGAAGCCAGCATTACCCTGATCCCCAAATCAGGCAAAGACCCTACCAAAAAGGAGAATTTCAGACCAATATCACTGATGAATATGGATGCTAAGATTCTCAAAAAGATCCTAGCAAACAGGATCCAACAACACATTAAAAAGATTATCCACCATGACCAGGTGGGATTCATCCCTGGGCTACAAGGATGGTCCAACATTCGCAAATCAATCAATGTGATAGAACAAATTAATATGAGAAGAGAGAAGAACCACATGGTCTTCTCAATTGATGCAGAAAAAGCATTTGACAAAATCCAGCATCTGTTCCTGATTAAAACACTTCAAAGTATAGGGATAGAGGAAACATTCCTGAACTTCATCAAATCTATCTATGAAAGACCCACAGCAAATATCATCCTCAGTGGGAAAAAGCTTGCAGCCTTCCCGTTGAGTTCAGGAACATGACAAGGATGCCCACTCTTACCACTCTTGTTCAACACAATATTAGAAGTCCTAGCAACAGCAATCAGACAACAAAGGGAAATAAAAGGTATCCAAATTGGCAATGAAGAAGTCAAACTCTCTCTCTTTGCAGATGACATGATTCTTTATATGGAAAACCCAAAAGACTCCACCCCCAAACTACTAGAACTCATACAACAATTCAGTAACGTGGCAGGATAAAAAGTCAATGTACAGAAATCAGTGGCTTTCTTATACACTAACAATGAAAATACAGAAAGGGAAATTAGAGACTCGATTCCATTTACTATAGCACCAAGAACCATAAGATACCTGGGAATAAACCTAACCAAAGAGGTAAAGGATCTGTACTCGAGGAACTACAGAACACTCATGAAAGAAATTGAAGAAGACACAAAAAGATGGAAGACCATTCCATGCTCTTGGATCGGAAGAATAAACATTGTTAAAATGTCTATACTGCCTAGAGCAATCTATACTTTTAATGCCATTCCGATCAAAATTCCACCGGTATTCTTCAAAGAGCTGGAGCAAATAATCCAAAAATTTGTATGGAATCAGAAGAGACCCCAAATCACTAAGGAAATGTTGAAAAACAAAAATAAAACTGGCGGCATCACGTTACCTGATTTCAAGCTTTACTACAAAGCTGTGATCACCAAGACAGCATGGTACTGACATAAAAACAGACACATAGAACAGTGGAACAGAGTAGAGAGCCCAGATATGGACCCTCAACTCTATGGTCAAATAATCTTCGACAAAACAGGAAAAAATATACAGTGGAAAAAAGACAGTCTCTTCAATAAATGGTGCTGGGAAAACTGGACAGCTATATGTAGAAGAATGAAACTCGACTATTCTCTTACACCATACAAAAAGATAAACTCAAAATGGATAAAAGACCTCAATGTGAGACAGGAATCCATCAGAATCCTAGAGGAGAACATAGGCAGTAATCTCTTCGATATCAGCCACAGCAACTTCTTTCAAGATATGTCTCCAAAGGCAAAGGAAACAAAAGTGAAAATAAACTTTTGGGACTTCTTTCTGAATTTTTTGAATGGTCACATATTTCACTGGAAAATGGAAAAAATAAATTTTCTGTTGGTTTTTTTTTTTTTGCATCCAGGCTCCCTCAACCAAGTTCAAGAGTTCCCCCCAGGGTTTCCAGAAGATCGTGTGCAGGTGCATGAAACTGAATACAGCCAAAGCCTTGAGAGGCCTTAGAGACCATCTCCTCCAGTTCCCTATCTGCTCAGAGCCTCCTGTATGCATGCCCATGAGACAGCTGTTGTTCAGCTTTTCTGTAAATTAAACGTCGCTCCATGATGGATTTATCCCATCCAGAGCTAGTTCTTTCCACCTTCAGGTTCCAATGACAGGAAGTCTTTCCTTCTAATGAACTGAAAAGTGTCTCCCCGGACACAGTGAGTAAGACTCACTGGTCTTACTCGGGAAATATTCATGAAGTCTTCATCAAGTGCCTACTATGGCACACATTGTTCTAGGTCCTGGGATACAACAGAGAACAAGACAAATAAAGTCCTTATTCTCAAGGAGCTTAGATTCTGATGAGGGAGAAGCATAATTGTGAAGCGAGAGAGAGAGAGAGACACACACACACACACACACACATCATATATACATAATATATATACATTTACATATATACATATATATACACTCATAAAGACAGTACTAAGTGCTATGAAGAAAATAAGGTATGTGGAGTGAGAGTAAGAAGATTAATTAATTAATTAATCAATTTTTTGAAATTTATTTGTTTATTTATTTATTTATTTTTGAAGATTTTATTTATTTGACAGAGATAGAGAGCACAAGTAGAGCAGCAGGCAGAGGAAGAGAGAAAAGCAGACTCCCCACCAAGCAGAGAGCCCAATGCAGTACTCAATCCTAGGACCCTGGGATCGTGACCTGAGCCCAAGGCAGCTGCTTAACCGACTGAGCCACCCAAGGGCCCCTATTAATTATTTTTTAAAAGATTTTATTTAGGGGCGCCTGGGTGGCTCAGTGGGTTAAGCCGCTGCCTTCAGCTCAGGTCATGATCTCAGGGTCCTGGGATCGAGTCCCGCACCAGGCTCTCTGCTCTGCAGGGAGCCTGCTTCCTCCTCTCTCTCTCTGTCTGCCTCTCTGCCTACTTGTGATCTCTCTCTGTCAAATAAATAAATAAAATCTTTAAAAAAAAAAAAGATTTTATTTATTTGAAAGTGAGAGAACACAAGTTGGGGGAGGGCCAGGAGGTAGTAAGAGAGACTCTTAAGCAGACTTAGTGCGGAGCCTGACCTGGGGCTCAGTCCCACAACGCTGAGCCAAAGTCAAAAGTCAGACGCTTAACTGACTGAGCCAACCAGTTACCCAGAGAAGAGTACAATATTAAAAAATTTAGTTAAGGAAGGCCACCCGGAGGAGGTGACCTTGAGGCCTGCCTGGAGTGAGAGCACCTTGTGACTATCTGAGAAAAGATCATTCCAGATGGAGGGGCATCAAGGGGGAGTCTTGCAGCAGAGGCGCACCCAGCATATCTGAGTGACAGTGTGAAGGCAGAAATGGCAGAGGGCAGTGAGTACAGAAGACAAAGACCTAAGAGTGAGAGGTCAGGGAAGACAATGAAGGCAGACAGTAGAGATCCTGAGGGCCATGCCAAGGAGCCTGGATTTCACTCTAAGTGTGATGGGAGCCCACCAGAAGCTTTCAAGCAGACGAGTGATGAGAGCTGACTGATGTTTCCAAAGCATCACCCGGCTGCTGCATGAGGACAGGAGAGGGAGGGAAGCAAGACCCGCTGGGCAGGTGGCTATAGTCGGGTTAGCCAGCAAGTGGGTTAGAGGTGATCGGATTCTGGATATATTGTAAAGGTAGAAGCAACCGGACTTGCAGGGTTACATGCAGCTGAGAAGTGGGAGGAAAGTCTGAGACAGCTCCAAGTTCCTTTTAAACAAGCAACCTGACGTCAGCAAATATTTGCATAAGATGATGGGGATGTACCTATCAGTGGTTCATGTACTTCCCAGAAAGAGAGATAGACATGTTCCCAGGGCATTTTAATCTATCAGGGCCTAATATATCAAAAACACTGTAGTTGGGCTAAAAGTTACAATGAACATACTTGGGAACCCAGAAAAGGGGCTGAAAGGGCTTCTTGGGGGAAGAAGGCTTGGATGGGCAAGGGTGGACAAGTGAAGCTCTCTCTGGGGGTGGGACCAGCCTACCTGACACCTGCAAGCAGGAAACTTAGGGCAGAGTTGAGGAAAACACTCAACACCAGGGTGTCACAGGATGTTAGCCTGCAAGGTGGCAGATAGAAGGAAAAAGGTCTGGAAAAATCTGCAGAGATCAGGCTGAGAAGGGTCATGGCCATTCTAAGGACCTTGATTTTTTATCCTGAGGACAGTTAGAGCCACAGATGGGTATGAAACCAAGGAGATCTATGGTGAGATATGGGTCTCCGAAAGATTATTCTGGCAGCCAAAGTGTGGAGGAAGGAGTCAAGATCAGATTGGAGGCTAAGAGGCCAGGAGGAAGCTGAAGAGTCGTCCAGAGAAGAAATGCCAAGACATATGAATGCTAACAGTAGACGGAGGCCTAGAAACACAGGGAAGATGTGTTAAGGAAACAAAAGGTAGGACAGAACTTAAGGGCATCATCCTAAGTGAAATAAGTCAGAGAAAGAAAAATATTGTGTGCTCTCACTTATCCATGGGATCGTAAAAAAATATCCCAAACCCACACATCCAGAGAACAGATTGGTGGTCACCAGTTGGAAGTGGGGGGGAGGGGTGAGCAAAACAGGTGAAAGTGATCAAGACACAGACTTCTAGTTATAAGACAACTAAGACCTGGGGATGTCAGGCACAGCACGGTGACGACAGTTAACACTGCTGTGTGCTATATTTGTAAGTTGATAAGAGAACAGATCTTAAAATTTTCATCGCAAGAAAACAGATAATTCCGTGTGATGAAGGAATTTAAACTTACCGTGGTGCACATTTCACAAAATACATACATAGCAAATCATTATGTTGTACACCTTAAACAAATACAATGTCATATGTCAGTTACATCTCAATTTTTTAAGTTTTTGAAAACTAACCAATAGAAGGTCAGTTGGGCAGGTCTTGAGGAATGACTGGATGTTGGGGTGACTGAGTGTGGTCTGGGATGGTTCCAAGTTCCTGATGTGAGGGACTGTGGTGGAAATTGGGGCATTGACCATGGGGGTGTGTGCTTGGATGTTTGAGGTTGAGTTGCCTGAAGGACATACCCAGTGGCTGGTCCAGCAGGCAGGTATGGAAATCTGAAGCTCGGGGGAAATGTCAGGGCTGGAAATAGAGACAAGTCTATGTTGTTCTGTTCCTTGGGCTCTGGAAGTCAAGTCTGATTTGCTTTTCCCATGCAGGCCCTTTAAATACCTGGGGACAGCCATGGTGTTCTCCAACTGCACCACGCCGGGCTGCCTGGAGGCCAGACACTTCATTCCTCCCAACACCACTCACTTGGGGGGCAGTCGAGTAGAGGGGTAGGAAGTCTTTCTGCTTGAAGTGTGACTCACGGACCAGCAATATCACCTGGGAGCTGTGAGAAATGCAGACTCTTAAACACTCACCCCCGATCTACTGAATCAGCATCTGTTTTAACAAGATCTCCTGGTGATTGGTGCACCACGCTGGTTTAAAGTGTGGACTGGATTCACACTCCCAGGCTTTGGACTCTGACCCTGATGTTTATTAGCTGTGTGGGGACAGATTACTTAAATTCTCCGTGCCTCAGTTTCTCTTTCTATCAAATAGGGATAATTTTTTTTTGAACATTTACTTATCTGAGAGAGAGGGAGAGAGCACGAGCAGGAGGGGCAGGGGGAGAGAAAATTTGAAGCAGACCTTAAGCTGGAGCACGGAGCCTGATGCAGGGCTCGATCTCATGACCCTGAGATCAGGACCTGAGCCAAAACCAAGAGTTGGCTGCTTAACAGACCGGGCCACCGAGGTGCTCCTCTATCAAACGGGGCTAATTTTAAGACTTATTCCATAGGGGCATTATATAAATCAAACAATCCAGGTAAAGCACTTGATACACCAGGCCCCGAGTAAGTAGGGCTTTATTACAATGATAAGGCTCTGTCCCCTTTTACTGTACTAACCAGCCTTCTCCGAAATGCCTCCAATTTGCCTATGCCTCTTTTAAAGTAGACCATCCGGGGGTGAGAACTACCACTGACTGTGAGCCGGCTAGCCTGAGTAAATCAGACTAGCTCCTCTAGAGGCCTGCCGTTATACCTGCTGCCTTCAGGTACCATGGGACAGAGTATATGGTACACAGGGTGAAGAATTAAGCTAGGAAGCCAGACTACCCGCTTTTGAATCCTGTCCTGATGTAGCTGGGTGGCCTTGCACAGGTAACTGAAGCTCGTTGCCTATTTCCTCATCTATAAAAATGAGATAAGAACAGTACCTACTTCAGGAGAGGCAGGAACTGAGGTACATCACCGAGGCACTGTCCAATGCTCACTTTGGGGGCCCCTTCTGCACCTTCCACAAGCCCACCTACTTCTCAAGATGCACTTCTCAGTCCTCTACATGGCCTCCCTCTGCCCCATTCCCATGTGGACCTTCCCTTCCACCCATGCTCAGGATGGACCAGCTTGACACCAGCTGCAAAAATACACCCTTCCTTGGGAACATGGCCCACGTCAGCTTAGGGCACACTCATTGTCCAGGACAGGTCCTAACCCCTCCTGTTCCACCCACACTAGGCATTGGTCCAGGGCCAGCAATAAAAGTGGTCTCCCTCCTGGAATTAAAAAAAAAAAAAAAGAATAATATCTACTTTATAGGGTTATTTTGAAATTTACATGACTTGGGGCACCTGGGTGGCTCAGTGGGTTAAGCCTCTGCCTGTGGCTTAGGTCATGATCTCAGGGTCCTGGAATAGAGCCCGCATCAGGCTCTCTGCTCAGTGGGGAGTCTGCTCCGCCCCACACCCGCCCGTCTTCTCCCCCACTCCCGCCTGCCTGCCACTCTGCCTACTTGTGATCTCTCTCTCTGTCACATGAATAAATAAAATCTTAAAAAAAAAAAAAAAAGAAATTTACATGACTCAAAATAGGGCTTGTGGCATATAAAAATATTCAATAAATGAGAGAATCAATAAAATCTCCATATAATGCTCCTTGCAAAATTGTGACATTTGAAAGGTCCAGAAAGGTTAAGAGACATGACTAAGCCACATAAGCTTTCAGGTCCCTTGACTCCTCTCTGTGACGTCATCTCACCGCAGTTACAACGCAGGCTGTGTGGGTGGTATCCTCCCTGTGCCCTGCTCAGCCTCACAGTGGTATGTGATGAACCTGCCCTTTCTGTACCCAGAGCATCAGAATCTAGCTGCTTTCTTGGGGGCTACAGAGGGAGGAAGGGACCTGCTGTCTACACTCTCAGAATCTTAATGTCCTTGGATTTTGCTTCAGGTAAGAAATGGGTTCTATAATTATGACTTAAATTGTGGAGTTAATTTCAGTGAGAAATAATTTTGATGTTTTCCCCTTCCCTGATTGCCCTAAGTCTGAAAAAAATGTTGATGGCAAGGATTTCACTCAGGAACCTGTTACTGAATGTATTCATTTCTTCACCTTGTCCTGTAAGTGCTGGCCAAGTGGCAAAGAAATAATCACCTTTGGGGGGGGGGTGCTGGTGGTGAGCTGGGGTTTTGTTGTTTGTTTTTGGACTTACTGAGTCAGCACCAGAGAAGCAAGGTGTTAAGCCAGGAGCAGTGGGACAGACATCAGTGAGAGTGACAGCAGGCTCGTGGATCCCAGACTCTCATGAGCACCAGAGCTGTCATGCCCAAAGCTCTCCCCAGAAAGATGACTCAGTAGGTCCCCTAGGGTCCAGGGTCTGGCCTCCGAATAGCCTCATGAAGAACATTTACACTGAGAAACACTGAAGTATAGTGCACTTTAGTTCCCTGAACCTAGAGTTCCCTCTAATTCCAAAGATAGTTAGATAAGGGTTGGGTCTCCGCATGAGAACCTTTCTGAGCTTTGGTTTCCTGTAGCATCGGCTGATAAACCAATCCACTTCATAAAGTTGTTGTGAGGATTAAATGAGGTAAAGTGTGGGACACCTGGGTGGTTCAGTTAGTTAAGCATCCAACTCTTGATCTCAGATTGTGAGTTCAAGCCCCGTGTTGGGTTCCATGCTGGGCGTGGAGCCTACTTTAAGATAAGATAAAATATGGGACGCCTGGGTGGCTCAGTGGATTAAGCCTCTGCCTTTGGCTCAGGTCATGATCTCAGGGTCCTGGGATGGAGTCCTATATCAGGCTCTCTGCTCAGCAAGAAGCCTGCTTCCCCCTTCCTCTCTGCCTACTTGTGATCTCTCTCTGTGTATCAAATAAATAAAATCTTTTTTTAAAAAAAGATAAGATAATATAAATTAGATAAAGTGTATAAAACACTTAAGTTTTGTGCCTCCGTATTCTGGGAGCTCAACAAAAGTGAAGTCACTCTTCCTGAAGAAGCAGTTTAGTTTTCTGGGTAGAAGCACAGATCCTGGAATCCAGCACATCCGGTCTCACAATTCTGGTCCACGGGCAATTTACAAAGTGTGACACCTTGGCTTCTCATACTATTAAAAACTGGGTCTAATACACGTTCCCCATCATGGAGTTGTAAAGATGGAGACCACAGGGGTCAAGAACTTAACACCATGCCTGGTGTAATGCTTAGTGCTACTCCCCAGATATTTCTGTGTCTCCTCCTTCTAGGCACATGATAGAATTGCATCTTGCCAATGTAAAGTTAAATATGGCCATGTGACTTGCTTTGGCCAATGGAATGTGACCTGAACGGTGATGTCACTTCTGGGCAGCAGGTTTAAGAGATGCTGTGCAATCTGCCACATCCCCTTTGCTCTGCTGGGAAGACTGTGGGGGCACAGGTCCCTTTGTCAGCCTGAATCCTGGGAGTCTCTGTAGAGCAAAGGCTGCCCAATGATCCCAGAGTACGGTGAGCCAGCAGGAAACTCGTGCTGTGTTAAGGCACTGAGATTCTCAGGTCATTTATAATTGCTGCACAAGTCTTCCACCCTGCCTGATAAACCTGCTTGCTACACTGTCATCTCTCAAATTATTATCAGCTATGATGATTATAATTATCATCCTTGAGTGGCTTCCAATTCAACTATAACAGAAACAAGACTCGAGAAAAATGAAATAGTACATTATAAGCTTTCACTGCCTGTAAGAAGTGCTTAATAAATGAAAAATTTCAATCTAGTGTATTTTCTAGAAAGCAGTGAAGAGAATGAGACTGTGGCCTCCAATAATAGAAAAGGTCTGGTTTACATGAAGCCCCAATTCACTGAGGCTTTAATTTTTGTTCTAGCTAAAATAAAAAGAAATTTAATTCTTGATGTGTCTTATCATACAACCTAGACCTTGAGTTCTTGGAAGAATCTTGAATATATAAGCGATTGCAGCAACCAGGGCTTCCAGAGTGTTACCTGCTTTTATTAAATCTCAATTTCCAAGACAGATATCTTCCCTTTTGGCTTTTCATTAAAGAAAAAGGGGGGGAGGGCGGAACGGAAGGATGGAAGAAAGTATAGCAAACAGCTATGGGATAAATTGGTGTTTTGTCCTTTCTTACTAATGGCATCCTCCCCTTGAGGCTCCCTTTGCTTCCTCCCTGGTTGGAAGCAGTCTAGGCTCTGGTCTGTGGTCCAAATTGCTAGCATCCAAGGTCTAGGCAGTACAACCAGGATGAGAAGGCTGCAGTGGGAAAGCTGTCCCGGGGACCCCAGTTTCCAGCACCAGGCACCAAAAGACCAAGTTGGAGGAGCCAGAGCACAGAGCAGGGGGTGGCGTACTACCTCCCCACACAGAGTCAGTGCTGTGAGCCTGGAGGACAAGCCACAGCCACAGTGGGAGGACGCCCAGGCTGTGCAGAGACCTCTCCCTACCCCATGAGGCTGCCTCAGCTCCCCACTACACCCAGATGCCTTCTTAGGAAGGAGGTGGTGGGAGAAGAAAAAAAAAATCCCCCAACAGGAGTGTGAACTCAGAATTGATGAAATAAACTGATGAGGTAAACCGAAATAGACTTTCCCCTCTGGGAGTAGGAACTCCAGATCAAGATGAGATCAGCTATAGAAAACTAAAGTCCCATTTGTCACACCTGGATAAATTTTAACTCTACCATATATTTATTTGTAATCATATGCAGTGAGATTGTGATGACTGCACACTACCTACATCTGAGCAAGGGTGAAAAGACAAACTCGCTAGCAACAGGGTGCCTTTCTTGCAAGACCCTAAAACAGCAGGCACTAATCCAGTAGTTGTCAAATTTAAAGCATGCATCCGAATCCTCTGTGAGCCTGGTCTGAATACTGATTACTGGGTCAACACCCAGAATTTCTGATTCAGCAGATCTGGCAGGGGGCTTCAGACCTGCATTTCTAATGAGTTCCCAGGTGATGCTGATGCTGAAGGTCCAGGAACCACCACTTGAGAACCACTACAGTAATTTGTCTAAGTCCAGCATTCAGCGAGGTCTTCCTTTCTGTGGTTTGTCCGTTGATATTACTTACTGGCAGATGAAATACTACATAACTCAGCGGGAGCCACTGTGTCACCGTGGTCATTGTCATCACCATCATCCTCATCATTACATCATTACATCATTGCCCCTTACTAAGCATTTTACTGGGACACGAGCCCTGTCCTAGGTGCTTTACACTGCTGATCTCACTTAATTCTCACACATTTAATCCTTGCAAATACCATTCCTTTCATTTTCCAGGTGAAGGGACAGAGACTTCAAGAAATCAGGGAACCTTTTCAAGGTTCTAGCTGTGCCACATGGCACAGCCGAATGTCCCACTGGGCAGCCAGACCCAGAGTCCGGTTTCTTCTTTTTTTTTTTTTTTAAGATTTTATTTATTTATTTGACAGATAGAGATCACAAGTAGGCAGAGAAGCAAGCAGAGGGAGAGGAGGAAGCAGGCTCCCTGCTGAGCAGAGAGCCCGATGCGGGGCTCGATCCCAGGACCCTGGGATCATGACCTGAGCCGAAGACAGAGGCTTTAACCCACATGAGCCACCCAGGCGCCCCCAGAGTCCAGTTTCAAATCATGGGTGCTACACTCTTCCTCTTGAATAATGATCGTAATAATGAGGTCATTGAGGGGGCCCCAGAGTGTCAGAACCGATTTAAAAACCTAAAACAAAACCACTGAATATAAAAATGTCTGTTCTACTTGTCCTTAAGCTGCCAAAGACACCAGGACCTTCTATCCATGTTTCTCTAGATCTTCTACCCTTGCCACCATTTCACTTACTTTTTAAAAACGCTTCCTTTAAAAAAAAAAAAAAAAGTGGGGGGGAGGGAGGGCAAGAAAAGGAAAAAATCCTTCCTTTCTCCAAACCCCAGAGTTTCCATTCATTTGCTCTCAGTGAGTTTGGCTTTCTCTGCTTTCTTGTCACTTTCTCAACCGTCCTTGGTAGGGGGTGAGAGGGGCACGGGGAGGAGGGATGCTTGCTTGAGCACCTCATTAAACTGAATTGTGCTAAACAAAAAGCCATCTCCTCTAGAGAGAAATTATATCACTGTTTGTGAGCAGAGCAGCTGTCAGCAATTGTGTTTTAGATAGTAGTTTACATCGATTTTTCTTTTTGATGTGCATAATGTATAAAAACTCACTTGTATGGAGAAGCAGGTCCAGTAACAGGCTTGAGCAAGATGGACTTGACTAAGAAAGTCCATATTCAGTCCCCCCGCTGCGATCTGTGTTAAATCTGAAGGGAATTGATCACAGTCTCCCTGTTTTGAGCTACCCCTGCTCACATAGCAGGTGGCCCCAGCAGTGTGAGCAAACTTCAAACCCACACTTTAAAAGAATCTATCAGGGTATGAATCACATTAGTCAGCTGCCAAGACGGAGCTCCTCAGGTTTTCTCCGTAAGAATTCCCAATCTGGGTGTCACGTGGGGCAAGACAAAGTCATCTTCCAAGTCCATCTGAGCAAGAGAACGTGTGTGTTCTTGTCCCTCAGGCCTGACCCAGTTCTACCGCCCGGGGAATGGAAAGGGGAAAACCTGAATGGAAACCCCACTGTTCTTCCCTTCTCCTCCTCCTGCCCCTTCTGGGGTCAATTGCACATTCTGGCCAAGGAAGGTTACCTCCCCAAGGGTCAGCTGGCCAAGGACCGGGGAGAAACATGGGAGGCGGGAAGGGGAAAAGAGCAGATGAAGGCAGGGGGAGAGAGGAGCCCCCGGGGAGCAGCCCGGGTGGTCACTCTTAGTTTTTGGATTCCAGGCAGAGCCTCTTGCGCTGTCCAAGACAGAACTGGTAAACGTGCTTGCTCCTGTCTTGCTTATATCCCCACATGCTCTCTTGACACACATTCTCATTCCTCATTCCCTGACTGTAAAAGAAATACATGCTCACTGAAAAAAAAAATGAGGAAAATAAAGAAATCAAGATCCTCCTACCCCCAAATAAGCATGTTATCAATTTTATGTATACCCTCCCATTTTTTCACATATCTAAATATATAGTTGTTTTTTTTTTTTAATTGCCTCATACCATATGTACTGTTTCGTCCTTTTTTTCTGCTTCATAATAAGTTGTAGATCTCTTTCCCTGTCTGTCAGTATGTATCTAAGTCTTTGTTCCTGGTGGTGCATTATGTCGTAGACTATTACAATTTATTTAAGTCTCCTCTTGCTGAACTCAGTGATGGACGAGGGTCCTCCTCCGTGTCAGGCCTCCCAGCAAACAGAGCTAGTTTCTCCCGCACAGCCTTACTGGTTCTCACTTCCCCCCTTCCTTGGGGTTCTTGGGTCTTTCTCTTGCATCTCCCCAACTTTTTATGAGCTCCTCGTGGGTGGGGCCATGACCTCTAGACATCTGAAATTCCTACAGCCTGCACAATGCTGCCAGGGACTGACCCTGGGACAGATGGACTGACAAACACCCAGTAAGGATGAGTATTTGCTCTGAAGTCACTCCTTTCCCATCAAGAATTCTCCACCTGTGCTTTATCTGCCTTCCCTCCCTCCCCAACACACATTCTAACATGTTCTCAGTCTCTGTCTCATTTTCTCTACCCACCTTGCCTCCTCCTCAATTTTGTTTCAGCTGAAACACATTCTAGAATTCTTTTCCTTTCTCCCCTCTCCTTTTTTTCCTCTCTTCTTCCTCTCCCTCCAGACAATAGACCTAGGTCACACCCGCATCTACTCACAAGCCCTCCTACCTACCTCCACATGCATCCCTTCAGACACCTATTCCTAAAACAAGTACCTACCACACATAAAGGGATGCCCTCTGCATCCCTCCTCAGTGAAGAAAGACCAGCCTTTGGAAAACCAGGCTGAGCAGATCTGTTGATGGCCTACCTGTTGACTGCAATGCTGCTGAGGGGCTAACTCACCCAGACTCTAGAGCTCATGGAATTCCTCCAGCCCCTCAAGCAGCATTGAATTTGAGTTAAAAGAAAAGGAGAAAAAGCAATGTATATTGTCCTGGATACTCATGGTGCTAACAGGACTGGGAATTCCTTTTTTTTTTTCCCCTTTTAATTAATTAATTAATTTCTTTTGTATTAACACATGATCTATTATTTGTTTCAGGGTTACAGGTCTGTGAACCATCATCTTACACAACTCACAGCACTCACCATAGCACATACCCTCCCCATGTCCACCACCCAGCCACCCCCCAGCAACCCTCATTTTGTTTCCTGAGATTAAGAGGAGTCTCTTATGGCTTGTCTCCTTCCCCCGTCCATCTTGTTTCATTTTCCCTCCCTTCCACCTGTGAGCCCCTGCCCTGCCTCTCAAATCCCTCATATCAGTGAGATCACCAGATAATTGTCTTTCTCTGATTGACTTATTTTGCTTAGCATAATACCCTCTAGTTCCATCCACGTCATGCTAATGGCAAGATTTCACTTCTTTTGATGGCTGCATAGTATTCCTGTGTGTGTGTGTGTGTGTGTGTGTGTGTGTGCTTTGTCTGGATGGAAGGCTTTGTGTTTTGATTTGCCTCACCTTTAATGATCTTCTAAGGGAAACTTCAGATCTTTTGGATCTTTCCAGACATGCTGTTCATTTTCTTGGCATTGCCTTCCTGTGGGAAAATGGCAAAGGAAGGGCTTATATCCAAGTGGTGGGATGGAAGCAGGTCACCCAGGTTCAAGTCCCACTTCTGCTATTATTGGACTGACCCTATGCAAACCATTCACTATGAATTCCAATTTCTCCCTCTGTAAAATCAGAAACCCATTTTCAGCTCCCAATTTCTATATACATAATGACTTTGCTTTTGTGGACAGAGAGAAGAAATGAAACTGATGAGAACTTGTAAGAAGTAAAAGATGGAGTACCTGGGTGACTCAGTCAGTTAAGTGTCTTGCCTGGGTGGCTCAGTCAGTTAAGCATCTGCCTTCAGCTCAGCTCATGATCTCAGGGCCCTGGGATCAATTACTGCGCCAGGCTCCCTGCTTGGTGGGGAGTCTTCTCCCTCTCCCTCTGCCTGTGCCCTCTCCTCCCCCTACTTGTGCTCTCTCTTACACCCCCCTCTTTCATACAAATACAAGAGATCTTAAAAGAAACAAACAAACAAAAAAATAACAAAACAAGAGACAACATCTATTTCTCAACCACATATAAAGCAAATGGCAAGAAAGCAATCTGGCCACTGCTGGGTGAATGCTGATTCATAAAAAAACCTCAGAATCAGAAGGAAGAGAAATATTCCTGGTGGGGAGTGATGGAGCCTGAAACTATTCTCTCGAGGCTGTCTTCCCCCTCACCCCTGCCCACACAAGCACATAGAATTTTAGCTGGGCACCTAATCACCCAGCCAGAGCTCAGAATGTGAGTCAAGGGTCCACTGCACACAATGACATGTGAGCAGTAATGAGTAGTGCAACTCCCATGTCTCTTTACTTCTGAGCCAGTAAAGTCCACTCAACTCTGGACCTCACATGAGAGGAAAAAATACTCCTACATTGTTTAAAGAGCTGCATTTTGAGTTTCTCTCTTATGGTAGATTAACCTCTAGCCTAACCAACATGGAGATCTTCAGATAAAGCTAAAAGAATATAGGAAGTCATTTAAAATGTCATCAGGAAAAAAGGGGGGATTAAATTGAAAGAAGACCATCTAAGGTGACAAACAGCCTGAGTGTGAGTCCTGGCTCTGTTGCTTACCAGCTGTGTGACCTTGACTAGATCATTTCTGTTGACTCTGTTTCCCCATCTCTATAAAATCGGCAAATCCTCTCTTGTTTAGCATTATTGGGAAGACTGAAGGTCAAGATGGTGAAGTGCCCACATGCTCTGTAGATGGTAGTTGTGGTCATTATTCAAAAGACATCATTGTGAGCCAAGGAAGGAGGACTTGTGCATTAAAACTCTAAGGAGGAAAGGAATTTTTATTATTTTCATTTGTGGGGTAAGAGCTCTCAGCCTCTGGACTGTCAGCATTCCCAAGTGTCACCCAATGTGAGAGAGATGGCAGTTAGCAAAACAATTAAAAGCCCAAAAGGGACTTGGGAAAACGAAATATTGTAATATAAAGTACAACTTCTGTGCAGCTGGGATCAGGAGACATTTCTTTCTGGCCCTAGAACCAAGAATTATGCCTAATGGGCACTGTAAATTGTGTCACTGATCAAGGTCCCCTCTTGGCCTTGACTGCGGGAAAACCAGAAGCCAAATGTGTGACTTTACATCTAACAACACATAAGCTGTTAAGACAGGCCCTTTTGTAGTTGCCGAATGCCTGACTTCATTTGATATCTGTGGCCTGGCTTATTTTGTTCTCCTTCTTGCTTCTTCAAATTTGTGTTCTCTTGTGGTATCTTATGAATTCCTAGAAGACCTTTAAATTTTCCCTTGGAACAAAGAATGAATGGATGGATGGAGACAGGAGTGAATCAATGACTAGAATCTTAAATTAGAAGAGAACCTTAGAAACCATGTAATTCAGTTCAGGAGTTTCCTCTACAACATCTTAACAGATGATCCGTCCAAGTGCCTCCTCCTACTTTTGCAGTGATTAGAAGTCCACCACTTGATAAGAGAACCCATTCCAGCTTTACTATCAGAACACTGTGGTTTATGGAGACTTGGTGTCTGCTTCCTTATAGAAATAATATTAATATTCATAACAAGAGGAGGTAAAATTTTTAGTAAAAAAAAGGCAACAGAAGGAAATAAGGGTATCAAAACAAAAGGAAATGATGCAGTTTTTATTCTCAGTGAGCCTATATTAGCTTTAATTTCTAAATTTCTAAATACTCATAAATCATCTGTGTTTATGATTTTGCCAGTACCCAATTCAAGACTTACCTAGTTCTGTTTTGTAAATAAAATATGAGATGTATGCTAAGGAAGTGAAAAGATGACCCACTGAATGGGAGAAAATATTTGCAAATCATATATCTGATCAGGGATTTGTATCTAGAATCCATAAGGAAATTTAAAACTTAACAATAAAAAGATGCATAAACCAGTTGGAAAATTGAGAAAGGATCTAAATGATGTTTCTCCAAAGAAGATACAGATGGTCTATAAGTCCATGAAAGGGTTTCATTCTCATTAGCCATTAGAGAAATGCAAATGAAACCCTATTTCACACCCACCAGGGTGGCTATACGGAAAAAAGATAGACTATTACAAGTGTTGGCAAGGAGGCAGAGATAGTGAAATCCTCATATTCTAACCAATGAGAAATCATAAAATGGTGCAGCCACTTTGAAAACCAGTTTGGCAATTTTTTTGGAAGGCTAAACACAGATTTATCATATGACTGAGTAATTCTGCTCTAGGGTGTATACCCAAAACAGACGTCTACACTCAAAAAACAAAACAAAACAAAACTTACCAAACCAAAAAAATTTGTATACAAATGTTCATAGCAGCATTATTCACAGTGGTGGGAAAAACCCAAATGTCCATCAACTGATAAATGTTTTAAAAAACGGGGTATATTTATACAATAGAATGTTATTCAGCCATAAAAGGGATAAGATATCAAAACATACTGCAGCATGGATGAACTTTAAAAGCTTGAAACTAAGCAAAGAAAGCCAGTCGCAAGAGACCACATAATAGATGATTCCATTCGTATGAAATGCTCAGAATAGGCAAACACCCAGAGACAGACAGAGGTTAGTGGTGCCTGGGACTTAGGGGTGGAGGTGCAGGGAGCTGGAGCAATATAGGGAGTGATTGCTAATGGGTAGAGAGTTTCTTTAGGGAGTAAGGAAAATGTAAAAATTGATTGTGGTGATAATTGTACAACTTTGTGACTATACCAAAACCCGTTGATTTGTATCCTTCAAGTAGGTGAGTTGTATGGTACATGAATTATATCTCAATAAAGATCTTATTTTTTAAATGGAGTAGAGGTGCTGATTCAATCCTTGTTCTTAGTGCGGACAAGAGTATCTAGTATTGATGGTTTCAGCAGAAAAGGGAATATATGAAGGCTATGAGGAATAATCTCACAGATTTTCTAGGAGGGTTGGGATGTCAGTCCCCAAACCACACCTCAGGGATGCCTTCAGTGTAGTCACTGCTCACCACAGACTCTACAGCTCTCACCTGATGGGGTTAGGAGATGATGCTAGTTTTCCTTCAATGCTCTTTGCCAAGGTCTGGACAAATTTGTCACCAAGGTTTACACAAAGCTTCCTCAAGATGGTCTCTCCTAAATAGAAGTCTAGAGGAGGGTCATCTGATTGCCTGAGCATAAGTCCCATGTTTTTCATCTAAGCTGTTGAGGAAGCTGGGAAAATAACTTCTGGCTCCTGTCTTAACAGGCAGGTTATATAATGTGAGAACTACTCCAATCAAAGGAAGGGTTTTCTTTTTAATCCCCCTTTCTGTATTCCATTGGACTGGGTGACTTTTCTTCTGCAGATTTAAAGAGTATAGATTTTATTTTGGTGATGACAGTTGCTGTTAACTTAAGACCCAATTGTAGGTTTCTGTATGCAGTGGCATGCCATATATATCTCCTGCCAATCTACTCTGTGCATCCATTGATTTCACCTTCGTAGCTTGAAATCTGTCATGACGAGAGTATTTATACCATGGAATTGTCAAATGTTACAGATCACCTCCCCCTCACCTAAGAACCAGTTGTTAAGCATTCACCAGCATGCAGCTGTCCTTATCCCTATTGATATCTAAATTGTAAGGAGGCAGTATTTTGGTACAGCCCTACCCCTGGACCTATGCTGGTCTTCAAGTTATGTATTATCTGACTCAATAAATACAGAAATTTAGAGTGATTTCTAGCATGTGAAAGTGCTGTGACTTCCAAATGTGTCCATTTTTTAATACATATTTCATGAAAGCCTCCGTCTAGGGTAGATCAGAAATTTAAAACTGATCCGTCATGACAGGTTGTTTGAGAGGCATTGCTTTAGTCTGTTCTCATGGTTCTTTGTTCTACAACTCCCCACATACAATGGGTGCTGACATTGTCTTCCTTGGCATGGAAAGTCCCATTATCTCATGTAGATGAATCCTTCATCAGCTTCTTACCTCCTGGCCTTTGAAAATTGATTTTGACCTCTTTGCTCAGGTTCTACTGTTCTGACATCTTCTTGGGAGCCTCCTGTCCCAGCTTCAGAGGCTAAAAAGAAATACCAGAGTTTAAAACAAATAAACTCAGATGGATTACAACATATCTCTTCCTCCTTCCCCTTCCCGTACATAAAACCAAGCTTATATACAAACTGGTTTCTTTGGGTGATGAGACCATAAGTAGAAGTATGTTCTTTTGTATATCTGAGTTTCCTATATTTTCTACAATGAATATGTATTAGGTTATCAGGAGAAAAGTCCCTGCCTTATTCTCCAGGATTTCATAGACTTTCCATGGATTTTCCTTCTTACTTCCTTGTTCCCTTCAGAGAAAATGCTGAATAAACTTCAGCATTGCAGTCATCATTTCTGGAAAGTCTCAAGACACTGTCATTCAACTCTTGTCTTGACACTCTCAGATATTAAATCCATAGCAGAACTGTCTGCAAACACTGACTTTCCAGGTGGAGTTGTGCTTTGTCTCCTCTCCCCCAATTTTCTGCTAAATCCTACAGTTCCTGCATTTACTGAGAAAGTATTCTAACTTTGGTTTGCTGGAACATCATTGCTAATATTCCCCAAGAGTGGATATAATACATGTACTAAGTCCTGAGCTCTTCATATATAAGGCAGGGATCTTTCTGGGCTTATCCCAAGCGTCTTGAACACATGGATTTGTGGGAACTATTTTGGTTCACAGTCAAACTTTAAGCATTGCAAGGCAGTAATACATGCCTTGAATTTCTATAAAAAATTTTTTATGTCCAAAGGATTTTAACACTTACAATCGGATCTCATCCTTTTCTCAAATAAGATCCTTGAAGTAATGACAATTAGAGAGGTTTAAATTAAGCCCATAGTGTGGTAAACTTTTTTTACTTATAAGATATGATAGATTTATTTAATGCTATTATCCAGTCCTGGAAACATTAGGGGGTAATTGGTACTCTCATATGCTACTTATAGGAACATGAATTGGTATAATCTTTCTGGAGGGCAATTTCTCTCTCAATATCAAAAGTATTAAAAATACATGCACAGACAGAACTTCTCACTAGTGCAGAGAGAAGATACAGGCAAATTCTTTGCCCCCACCAAAAATAAAATGGAACAAAATTGTTCAAAAATGATCATTCCAGAGAGGCAAACAGGAAATTTTCTCATGACAAACAGCTGAACTTTGGGTAAGAATCAGTCTTACAGAAAGAGTCTATGGTGTTCTTACCTAGAACCACTCCCATCCCTCCACCTAATGCATGACACAGTGGTACTATTGGGGCAGGACAATCTCAACAGCAGTAGCTTTGCTACTGGAATAGCTTTGATTTGGAGTAACTAGATGGAGGAAAACCCATGCCCAAGAGGACTGTCAATAAAAGTAGCAAATTTGGTAGAAAACAAACAGAGAAAATCTACAGTTATGATAGTTTGAAGTCATACTGCTGGTTGGGCTAAGTGGTGGGATGGGGTACTAGCCAGAAATTTAACAGGGAGATACTGAGCATGAGAGAGTCAGAGAAGCTAGATAAGCAGTCCAGGCATCCCTGGCTACTTAGGAGACTGCATGCATTCCTCTGAAGATCTGAAGAGTTCAACAACTGCCACATAGAATAGATAAACGCAAAGACACTCTCACCTAGACACAAAATAGTCAAAATTATTGAATTCCAAAAACAGAAACAAAATCTTAAAAGCAGCAGGAAGAAAATGACACCACCTACAGGAAAATGCCATGTCATTAACAGCTAACTTCTCCTCAGAAACGACAAAGGGCAATAGGCAAGGGAATGACACATTCAAAGTGTTGAAGAATACACTGTCAATAAAAATTCTGTATCCAGCAAAACTACCCTTCAAAAATGAAGGGAAGGGGCGCCTGGGTGGCTCAGTGGGTTAAGCCTCTGCCTTTGGCTTAGGTCATGATCCCAGGGCCCTAGGATCGAGCCCCACATCGGGCTCTCTGCTCAGCGGGAAGCCTGCTTCCTCCTCTCTCTCTGCCTGCCTCTCTGCCTACCTGTGATCTCTGTCAAATAAATAAATAAAATCTTTTTAAAAATGAAGGGAAAATAATGATATTTTCAGATCAACAAGGATTGAGAAAACATGTTGCTAAGAGGCCTGTCCTACAGGAAATGCTAAAGGAAGTCCATTAGTCTGAAATACAATGATGTCGGGTGATAATGTGAATGAAAGAAAGAAAGAAATAGTAAATGTGTGGGTAAATAGAAAAGATAGTATGAACATATTTTGTCTTTTCTCTTAATGCTCTAAAAGACATAAGATTATATAATGAAACAATTATAACACTGTATTATCTGGTTTACAATATATATGGATATAATATATATGACAAAAGCACAAATAAGGACTAATAAAATGGAGATATATTGGAATACAGTTGTCCTATTTCACTGAAATTAAATCGCAAGTAAACTCAATTAAAATGTGGATAAGGTACATACTGTAATTCCTAAAGCAATTGTTAATAAAACAACTAAATATATTTCCACATCATTTTTAAATGTATAATATTGTATAGTATTGTATAATATTATAATATTCTACTGTATAGATATATCACATTGTATTTAATCAGTGTTCAGTGTTGAGCCATACAATTTATTTCAAATTATTTACTATTTATAGTTAAAGGTGTGATTAAACATCCTTAGAGCTAAAGCTTTGATCACATCAATTGTTATGAGTGTAAAAATAAACTGAAGTTGAGTTACTGATTAAAATGTACATACCTTTTTAAGAGTTTGATTGAGGTAGAATTTATATATCACAAAATTTACCAAATGGGTATAATTCAATGGATTTTAGTAGTTATAGGATTATACAACCATCACTGCAATTCAACTTTGGAATGTTTCTGTTACCGCCCAACAGTTCCATCATGCCAATTTTCAGACAATCCCTACTCCTATCCCAACCCCAAGCATATATGGGTTTGCTCTATAGGTTTGCCCTTTCTGGAAATTTTATATAAGTGGAATCATACAATAGACATAACAGCAAAAGATGTTCAAGTCATGATGTTAAGCAAAAAAAAAAAAAAGATTATAAAACACTATACAGGACTATTTCATTTAAAAAATAAACACAAATATAGGCATGGAAGTAAGTCTGAAAGGGTTAAACCAAAATTGTACCTAGATGACAGGATTATGAGTGGCTTTTCTAGTTCTTTTTTATTTACTTACCTGTATCTTATAATTTTACATAATATGAGTATTTATGAAACTTCATACTTGTATCATATTTTGTAAGTCACTTTCATAACACTTCATACTTCATAATTCCTCCTGTCCTACAAAAACTCTATAAGCAACAAGGAAGAGTATACTGACACACACATATATAAAATAATTAGTATATATAATAGTATATACTAGTGCATATATATACTAATAATTAGTGTGTATTTATACTATACACAGGACACCTGAGTGGCTAAATTGATTAAGCATCTGACTTGATTTCAGCTCAGGTCATGATCTCACAGTAGTGGGATTTAGCCCTGCATCTGGCTCTGGGCTGGGTGTGGAACCTGCCTAAGATTCTCTCTCTGAATGGGTCAACCAGGAATTTAAAGAAGAATTTTTGAAAATTCATGGAAACAAATGAAAATAAAAACATAAATGTTCAAAACCTGTGGGACACAGCAAAGGCAGTCCTAAGAAAGAAATATATAGCAATACAAGCCTTTCTCAAGAAATAAGAAAAGTCTCAAATACACAACCTAACCTTACACCTAAGGGAGCTGGAGAAAAAACAACAAATAAAACCTAAACCCAGCAGAAGAAGAGAATCAATCAATTTTAGTGCAGAAATCAATGAATTAGAAACCAAAAGAACAGTAGAACAGATCAACAAAACTAGGAGCTGGTTCTTTGAAATAATTAATAAGATTGATAACCCCCTGGCAAGACTGATCAAAAAGAAGAGAAAGGACCCAACTAAATAACATCAAGAATGAAAGGGGAGAGGTCACAACCAACAACAAAGAAATACAAACAATTATAAGAACATATTATGAGCAACTGTATACCAACAAGTTGGGCAATCTGGAAGAAATGGATGCATTCCTGGAGACATAAAGACTACCAAAACCGAAACAGGAAGAAATAGAAAACTGAACAGACCCATAACCATCAAGGAAATTGAAGCAGTAATCAAAACTCTCCAACAAAAATAGCCCAGGGCCCAATGGCTTCACAGGGGAATTCTACCAAACATTTAAAGAAGAACTAATACCTATTCTTCTGAATAGAAATGGAAGGAAAACTTCCAAACTCTTTCTATGAGGTCAGCATTTCCTTGATCCCAAAGCCAGACAAAAACCCCACCAAAAAGGAGGATTATAGACCAATATCCCTGATGAACATGGATGTAAAAATTCTCACCAAAATACTAACCAGTAGGATCCAACATTACATTAAAAGGATTATTCACCATGACCAAGTAGTATTTATTCCTGGGCTGCAAGGGTGGCTCAACATCCACAAATCAATCAATATGATACACTATATAAATTAAAAAAAGGACAAGAACCATATGATCTTCTCAATAGATGCAGAAAAAACATTTGACAAAGTATAGCATCCTATCTTGATCAAAACTCCTCACATACCTCAATATCATAAAAGCCATATATGAAAATCCTGTAGCAAATATCATTCTCAATGGGGAAAAACAGAGAGTTTCTTCCTAAGGTCAGGAACACAGCAGGGATGTCCACTAGCACCACTGTTTTTCAACATAATACTAGAATTCCTAACCTCAGCAATCAGACAAAAAAGAAAATCAAAGGCATTCAAATTGTCAAAGAAAAAGTCAAACTCTCACTCTTTGCAGATGATATGATACACTATGTGGAAAACCCAAAAGATTCAACCCCAAATTTTGTAGAACACATACAGGAATTCAGCAAAGTTGCAGGATATAACATCAGTGCACAGAAATCAGTTACATTTCTATACACCAATGAGACAGAAGAAGGGGAAAATTAAGGAATTGATCCCATTTGCAATTGCACCAAAAGCCATAAGATACCTAGGAGTAAAACTCACCAAAGAAGCAAAAGATCTGTATTCAGAAAACTATAGAACACTCATGAAAGAAATTGAGGAAGACAAATGGAAAAATGTTCCATGTTCATGGATTGGAAGAACAAATATTATTAAAATTTCTATGCTACCTAGAGCAATCTATACATTCAAAGCAATCCCTATCAAAATACCATCATCTTTTTTCACAGAGCTAGGACAAAGAATCGTAAAATTTGTACGGACCCCAAATACCCAGAGGAACGTTAAAAAAGAAAACCAAAGCTGGTGGCATAACAATTCTGGGCTTCAAGCTCTTTTACAAAACTGAATATCAAGACGGTATAGAACTAGTATAAAAACAGACACATAGACCAATGGAACAGAATAGAGAACCCAGAAATAGACCCTCAACTCTATGGTCAACTAATCTTTGACAAAGCAGGAAAAAAATATCTTATGGAAAAAAAGACAGTCTCTTCAACAAATGTTAAGTTGGGAAAATTGGACAGCCACATGCAGAAGAATAAAATTGAACCATTTCCTTACACCACACACAAAAATAGATTCAAAATGGATGAAAGACCTCAATGTGAGACAAGATTCCATCAAACTCTTAGAGGAGAACACAGGCAACAACCTCTGTGACTCCAAAGAGTATATACAACATACTCTGTGTATCCAAAGGTAGGGGAAATCAAGGCAAAAATGAACTATTGGGACTTCATTAAGATCAAAAGCTTCTGCACAGCAAAGGAAACAGTTGACTAAACCAAAAGACAAGCAACAGAATGAGAGAAGATATTTGCAAATGACATATCAGATAAAGGGCTGGTATCCAAAATCTCTAAAGAACTTATAAACTCCAAAGAACAAATAATCTAATCAAGAAATGGGCAGAAGACATGAACAGACATTTCTGCAAAGAAGACATCCAGATGGCCAACAGACACATGAAAAAGTGCTCAATATCACTTGGCATCAGGGAAATACAAACTAAAACCACGAGATACAACCTCACACCTGTCAAAATGGCTAAAGTTAATAAGTCAGGAAACAACAGATGTTGGCAAGATGTAGTCTGCCTACACTGTTAGTGGGAATGTAAGCTGATGCAGCCACTCTGGAAACAGTATGGAAGTTCCTCAAAAAAGTTAAAAATAGAGCTACTCTGCAACCCAACAATTAGACTACTGGGTATTTACCACAAACATACAAATGTAGTGATCAGAAGGGGCATGTGCATCTCAATGTTTATAGCAGCAATGTCCACAATAGCTAAACAATGGAAAGAGTCCAGATGTCCATTGGCAGATGGATGGATAAAAAAGATGTGGTGTATATATGTACAATGGAATACTACTCAGCCATCAGAAAAAATGAAATCTTGCCATTTGCAAAAATGTGGATGGAACTAGAGGGCATTATGATGAGTGAAATTAGTCAATTAGAGAAAGACAATTTTCATATGTTCTCACACATATGTGGAATTTAAGAAACAAATCAGAGGATTGTAGGGGAAGGGAGGGAAAAATAAAACAAGATGAAATCAGAGAGGGAGACAAACCATGGGAGACTCTTAACTCTGGGAAACAAACTGAGGCTTGCTGGGCGGGAAGGAGGTGGAGCAATGGAATAACTGGGTGATGAGAATTAAGGAGGGCACATGATAAAATGAGCATTGGGTATTGGATAAGACTAATAATAAAACCAATGAGGGATGCCTGGGTGGCTCAGCGGGTTAAGTGGCTGCCTTCGGCTCAGGTCATGATCCCAGTGTCCTGGGATCGAGTCCCACATCGGACTCCTTGCTCAGCAGGGAACCTGCTTGTCCCTCTGCCTCTGCCTGCCATTCTGTCTGCCTGTGCTCACTCTCTCTCTCTGACAAATAAATAAAATCTTAAAAAAAAAAAAAAGATGAATCACTGACCTCATACATATAACATAATTATATGTTAATTAATTAAATTTTAATTTTAAAAATAAATTTTAAAAAAGATTTTCTCTCTCTCTGTTCCTCCCCCCACTCATGCACTCTCTTGTAAAAAATAAAAGATAAAGAAAAATAGATTAATACTATACAATATACATAGTGTATATGGTATAATTAATATTTAGGTATATGTACAAATATATTCTTCATTCTACCACAAACTCTGAGGTAGGTATAATTATTCCTACTGTATAGATCAGAGAGAAAACAGAACCCATGGTATGGGGCTGGCAAAGTTACACTATCATCCCCATTTCAGAGATTGGAAAACAAGAACTGAGCTTCAGAGAGATTGAGGTATGGCAAAATCACACAGCCAGAAAAATGCAGAACCAGACCTTAAACTTTCCACAGGAAGTAATCATGGTAATGAAGTCCTATCCAGAATCTTCTTTATTGCTTGAATGCTGACCTTCTTTGGAAGTAGGGAAATAATAGGTGTTGGCACCAATGGATTTATTTTGGGGCCAGTAGCAAGTAACAAAAGTTAAAAGAAATGGTGGATCCTTTCCAACAGCTTGTCCAGTAGGTGTTTGGCCTACTTTCTCTCCTCATGGAATTTGGTTCTTTAAAAGGGTGATTTTCTTTCTTCAGATTTAGACCTTCATTTGGATTTGAGTAAGTGCAAGCCACAATGTTCTCTGCTCACGTAAAGGGCTTAATACAAATGGGTCAAGTCATTTTGGTGGGGGATTTAAGGCAAAAACTGCAATGTTAGACATAACAAAGATAAAAACCCATTCCTTTTGGAAGCTAATGCTCCAAATATTAAAATACATGTCTGAGTGCCATCAACATTTTGTAATGCCTTTTAGGGGCTGGGCACTGTAACTATGTGTGCACGGTATTGGGAGCAACTAGGGGAGAGTCGTAACAAGTAGTATTTGCTTATGAATCCAAGGTTGTTTCTGCAGCTGCCAAACTCAGAACACACAGTCATAATATCTATTTTACTGAGTGTATACTGTGTGGCAGGCATTGGGCTTAGTGCTTTGTATGCAGGATCTTATGATATTTTCCTTCCAACAACCCTAGGAGGAAGGTACCATTTTTAGTTCCTTTTTACAAGGCTTAGACATAGTAGTATTTTACTCAAGGTCACACGGCTAGTACGTGGCATAGACAGAATTCAAAGTCAGATCATTGGACTCTTAAGTTGGACTGTGCTCTAGAGTAGACTCTTATCTGCTGGACCCTAGACTCCCCACCTTGAGAATGGCAGTCTCAGGAATCCCTTCTCATTGAAAGTCAAACTACATCAATGAAGTAGTTCTCAGTATGTTCCTGAAGACCTCTAAAGTAGTAAGATACTGTATTTGTACATCATACCAATTTCAATTCAAATCTCAAAGCATGGAATAGGTAACTACTTGCTGAAGTCAGCAATTTTACCTGGCTGATAAGGAACAGAATGGGAGATAGTTCAAGTCCATGAATTCATTCAGCGTAGATTTCCAGGTGACTTTTGGAGGTGACAGGCTTTTTTGAAGCCTAGAGAATCTGTGGTCCTGACCTCAAGGGGCTCTTATCTCATAGTAAGTATAGGAGCACCAAAAAGCAAGCATGACACAATATTAGATGTGTCACAGGGACATCAGCATAGTATTTTACATTTTTAACCTCGAACGCGTGAGCACTGACCAACCAAGTAGTTTGGACTCCAGCTGTAAACTACTGGTGTAACTGTGAATTCCTACCAGGGAATGTCAGCTTTGAAAAGTGATATCTGGAAGAGAGGTAAAGCCTCAAAGCAAGGCAGTATATAATGAGTCAGATTGAGAAGTGAGTTGTATTTCACTAGGTCAAGAAAAGTCAAAAGGGCATTCTAGGAAGGAACAGCATGAGCAAAGGACATGCAAGGAGCTGGAAAGTGCCTGATGAATGGACCTCAGAGTCTGGGAAGTGTGTGCCTAATGGGGACGGTAGGAGACACACTGGAAAAGGCAGTCAGAGCAACATTCTGATGGCTCTTGAATGTCAAGGTGAATAATTCAAACTTCTGCTGCATTGCTAGCAATTTGGAGCCTTCACAGTATTTCCAAGCAGCAAAATATAAATATAAATGGGTAAGAATCATTAGAAATTTCCTAGTCCATCATTCTTAAAAATGCAGGTGTCTGTCTCAGAGAATAGATCAGCCAACCATTCCTTGAATTTGTTCCAGAATAAGCAAGTTATCCTTTTAAAGTAGCCTAATTCTTTGCCAGGAGAAAAACTTTCTCAAATGCTTTTTTAAAGAAGATACACTTTGTTTATGGTGTTGGATGAATGAATGAATGAATGAATGAATGAATGGGTGAATGAATGGATGGATGGACAGATTTCCATACACTAGCTCTTTAGAATGAGATAACTCCCCCGTTGTTTCAAAAGTATGGAGTTAGTTAAATCCGTTCAGTAATCTCTGTGACCTGATTCCCAGCCCCCTCCACCATTTGATCTCTTCCGAATATAGTACTTTTAACTTATTGATATCCCTTTGATGCCCAAGGCTAGACAGTAGACATCCCATACAATCTATCTAGGACATTCCTGTTCTTCCTCTGGAAACTCTCCTTCAGCTTCAGTTTTTGTTAATCATTATTTTTTTAAGTTGTTAAGATTTGCTTACTCCAAAATTAGTACAATGCTCGGTGTATACGAAGTAAGAAGTATAGTGTTCTCATCCTTCTACTTCCCCGAAAGTAACTACCACGAACCATTTTATGGGTCCTTCTTGACTTCATCCATATACTAATGGACTATTTTATGTGTCCTTCTAGCCTCATCCATATTCTAACCCAATATGATGGTGCCATTATTAGAATTTAATTAGGTTTTTTTAACATCTGGCTGACCATTGTCTCTGCAGGCTCATCCAGAGATGGGGGTCAGCCAAACCTCATCTGTCTCCCACACTGGCGAACCTTGCTGATTCTGTGACTAGAAGCAGTCCGTTATTATTACTACTTGTTGAATTCCATCATGCTGTTTTGGGCCCATTGTTCTAATGGATAGCCATCAGATTCTTTGCTTTTATCACCCACAGATTTAGTAAGTAATTTCAGCTCTCCTGCTGAAATTAGTTGGCCCATCCCTATTTAAATTCCTTTAGTGTCTTCCCACGAAACCCCTGAGTTCCATTTCCTCATCTGTAAAGTTAAGGAAAATGATATGAGGGTCTTTGAGATTCCTTTCTGATTTAAAAGTCTTTGGAACTATTCAGGGTGTGATGTACTCTGCTAAGACCCTTGTAGCACTAGCTAATGCTTTTACAACTTGGGGAGGTCCACGTTTCCCAGATGCATTGCAGAAGGTGGAGGCAATTACCCTGGGAAGCTGATGAAGGGCAAGGCAAATGGCATTGAGGAAATTATCCAGGCTTCGGATAAAGATGGGACACAATAAAGTGAACAGGATATGAAAACATTTGCAGAAGTTCTAAAGAGAAGGGCCTAGCTTAGTACGGTTTCCAAGTTTAAGTGCTGGAGATATATATATATATATATATATATATATATATATATTTTTTTTTTTTTCCCCCTGGAGGGGGAGTTTGATCTTTAAAAAAATAGCAAACCCGTGTGTTAAAATTGTGGCTATGGTTTCCACAAAGGTCAGCTGCAAGTTAGTAACTTCTGAAGGTGACTTAATTGCTTGGCTGGGCAATTATTTTGGATGGGAATCTTTGCCTAACCAGCCTTGGGAGACTTTTCTTGAAATGGAATTGAGTTCTACCGCAAAAACCTTGTCCTCACTTAACCCTGGGAAAAAGAGAGAGTCCCACCAAGCAGGGCAAGGAGAGTCTTGAAAGTGTAATTAATGTATGATTACACTTTAATGATTTGGCTGAAATACATTATGGGAATAATTTTCATTTTTAAATGATTTAATTTTTCCTCTTCTAGTGTAAAGGATTTAGCAGTTCCTGATTTTTTTTTTCTCAAGGGCATATTTGTAGGGTTCAGTTATGACCAGAAACCATTGTTCTTCCCCCTCACACCACACACCACTATAGGGAATATTGTCACACTCAGCCTTGACTGATTTTAGGGCACAGAAGTACGGCAGGAGTTTTAGGAACAGGTAAAGTGATGGAAGGGAAAATCGGGACATCAGAAGTCACCAATATGATTCAAATTAAAGTGAAGCTTTCAGAACAGAAGGTGTGGGAGCGTCATTTGGCAAAAGCAAGGATTCTAGAGCCAGACTGCTGAGTCCAACTTACCCCATACCAGCTGCATGACCTTAGGCAAGTGTTATTTGGCCTCTATGTATGTGTTTTCTCATCTATAAATTTGAGATAATAATGCCTGCTTCAGGGAGTTGTTCATATCACATGAGTTAAGAATGCAAAGTTCCTAGGGTAGTACCTGGCTTATAGGAAGTCTTGATAAAAGTTTTATATAGGAAAAGGAAAAGTTTTATATTCCATGTGCATATGTTATATTTATTTGTAGTACTTCTTCAAATACTAATGAGATCTTCACACATATAAGGATAACTATTGTATCAGTCAGGGTTCTCCAAAAACATGCGATCAATAGGAGACTATATATTTAAGAGATATATTATTGTATATTTAGCATATATAAATTATTATATTTATTATATATCTATTTATTATTATAAGGAGAGAAGACATGATTATAGATGTAAAAAAAAAAAATCTCCAGGGTAGACCAGCAGCCTGGAGAATGAGAAAGAGTCAGTGCTCCAGTTCTAGTTCAAAAGCCAAGATGGCAGAGAAGTAGGAGACCGAAATATCATTAGGTCCCAGGAGTTGAGCTAGTTATCAAACCATTCTGAACACCTATAAACTCAAATCAAAGAGAAGAAGAGCAGCAATTCTAGGAACATTGACTACTTTCTGGAAGGTAGGATGTGCAGAGAAGTGAATCTGAAGTGATGGGAAGACAGTGGGGGGAAGGGCCAGCTCCTGGCAAGCAGTGGAGTGATAGAGTACAAAATCAGAACTCTTAGAGGTCTACTCCACGAGGGACATCACTCCAAAGGCTAAGTGGGGGGTGGAGCCCTCATGGGGACAGTGTGGTCTCAGGAACTGCAGGGTCAAAGAAAGACTGGGGTGTCTGAGTGTGACAGAGCTGCCAGATATCAGTGCAGGGAAGCCAGCTATAGAAGTGAAGTGTGGAGTGAGCTCTCAGCTCAGGGTTACCTTAGACCATCATCCAAGGCACAGTTGGGCCACTGATCTTCCAGGAGGAGTGGAAGTGAGCATGCAGCAGGAATCCCCTGGGTTTGCAGACTCCAAAAGGGGCTGTGTGCTAGAGATAGAAATGTTCAGTCACAGACCAGGTGAGCATGGAGCGTGGCTGGAGACCAGGGAGATGGGAGAAATTGACTGCTTTTCTCTGAGGGCACATTGAGGAGTAAGGCCCGAAGCTCTCAGCTCCTACAGGCCAGAGATTGGGAGGCCGCCATTTTCATTCCTGCCCTCCAAAGCTGTATGGAAAACATTCAGGGAACAAAAGCTACCAAGAGCAAACCTGAGCAGATTACTTAGCCTGGCCCCTGGCAAGGGTGGGGCAATTCTGCCTCAGGGAAAAAAAATTTGAGAATCACTGCTACAGGCCCCTCCCCCAGAAGATCAGCAAGAACATCCAACCAAGACCAAGTTCACCGATCAATGAGAACTGCAGAACTCCAGAGCTAGGGGAAAGCAACACATAGAATTCATGGCTTTTTTCCCATGATCCTTTAGTCTTGCAAAGTTAAATTTTTTCTTATTCTATTTTTTTAACTTTTCCTCTTTCTTCTTCTCTTTTTTTTTTTTTTAAGATTTTATTTATTTATTTGACAGAGAGAGAAATCACAAGTAGGCAGAGAAGCA
The DNA here is from genome assembly GCF_022355385.1 of Mustela nigripes. Lineage (NCBI taxonomy): Eukaryota > Metazoa > Chordata > Mammalia > Carnivora > Mustelidae > Mustela > Mustela nigripes. Next base: position 14,865,104 of record NC_081562.1, read on the forward strand.
GGCAGAGAGAGACAGGGGAAAGCAGGCTCCCTGTTGAGCAGAGAGCCCGATGTAGGGCTCGATCCCAGGACCCTGAGATCATGACCTGAGCCGAAGGCAGAGGCTTAACCCACTGAGCCACCCAGGAGCCCCATCCTCTTTCCTCTTTTCACATTTTTAAACTATGTTATCTTAATAATACCTTTTTTAAAAAAATACTTTAAAATTGTCATTGTTATAGTCATATTTTAACCCTTCATTGTATTTAACCTTATTTTTTATATACATATAGGTTATTTTTTCTTTAAAATTTTGGGATACAATTTCTTCTAATAAATAAAAATATACCCTAAATCTAGCACCTGGCTTTGTTCTAGTCTCCAGCCGGATCACATTCTCTCATCTTTTTTTAAATTTTTCCAACCAATTTATCTTATCAATTCCTTTTTTAGAATCCTCTTAAATTTTCATCTTTACTTTCATATTCATACCTTCATCATGTTTACCCTTATTTGTGTGTGTGTATACATATACATATATATATACTTTCGTACATCTTTACTTTCGTATTCATACCTTCATCATGTTTACCCTTATTTGTGTGTGTGTGTGTGTGTGTGTATGTGTATATATATATATATATATATATACATTTTCTTTAAAATTTTGGGAGGTAGTTTCCTCTAAGAGACCAGAATACACCCAAAATCAAGTGGGTGGCTCTGTTCTATTCACCAGTCTAATACATATTTTTTTTATTTTTTACTTCCCCCTTTCTTCTCCCCCTGGGTCTCTTCTCATTTGGTCAGCATATATTTTTCTGGAGTCTTTGCCACCCATTTAGTATTTTATTCTCTCATTCATATATTCTTATCTGGATGAAATGACAAGGTGGAAAAACTCACCACAAAAAAAAAAAAAAGAACAAGAGGCAGTACTGAAGACTAGGGACATAATCAATATGGACATTGGTACTATGTTAGAACTAGAGTTCAAAATGATGATTATCAAGGTGCTAGCTGGGCCCAAAAACGGCATGGAAGATATTAGAGAATCCCTTTCTGGAGAAACACAATCTCTTTCTAGAGAAATAAAAGAACAAAAATCCAACCAAGTTGAAATAAAAAAGCTATTAATGAGGTACAATAAAAAATGGAGGCTCTTAATGCTAGGATAAATGATGCAGAAGAGAGAATTAGTGATATAGAAGACCAAATGATGGAGAATAAAGAAGCTGAGCAAAAGATGAACAACTACTGGACCATGAGTGGAGCATTCAAGAAATAAGTGATACCATAAGACGAAACAATATTAGAATCATTGGGATCCCAGAAGAAGAGAGAGAGGGGAAGAAAGTATACTGGAGCATATTATAGTAGAGAATTTCCCTAATACAGCAGAAGGAACAAGCATCAAAATCCAGGAGGGACAGAGAACCCCCCTCAAAATCAATAAAAATAAGTCCACACCCTGTCATCTAATAGTAAAACTTACAAATCTTAGTGACAAAGAGAAAATCCTGAAAGCACCTCAGAACAGAGGTCTGTAATGTACAATGGTAGAAATATCAGCCTGGCAGCAGACTTATCCATAGAGACCTGGCAGGCCAGAAAGGACTGGCATGACATATTCAGAGCACTAAATGAGAAAAATATGCAGCCAAGAATACTATATCCAGCTAGGCTGTCATTGGAAATAGAAGGAGAGATAAAAAGCTTCCAGGACAAACAAAAATTAAAAGAATTTGCAAACACCAAATCAGCCCTACAGGAAATATTGAAAGGGGTCCTCTAAGCAAAGAGAGAGCCTAAAAGCAATAGACCAGAAAGGAATAGAGACAATATACAGTAACAGTCACCTTACAGGCAATATAATGTCACTAAATTAATATCTTTCAATAGTTACCCTGAATGTAAATGGGCTAAATGCCCCAATCAAAAGACACAGGGTATCAGAATGGATAAAAAAACAAGATCCCCCTCCCAAAAAAACCAAGACCCATCAATATGTTGTCTTTAAGAAATTCATTTTAGACCCAAAGACTCATTTCAGACCCAAAGACCTCCAGATATAAAGTAAGGGGGTGGAAAATTATTTATTTGATGTTCATGCTAATGGACATCAAAAGAAAACTGGGGTGGCAATCCCTATACCAGATAAATTAGATTTTAAGCCAAAGATAGTAATAAGAGACAAGGAAGGACACTCTATCATACTTAAAGGATCTGTCCAACAAGAAGATCTAACAATTTTAAATATCTATGCCCCTAACAAGGGAGCAGCCAATTATATAAACCAATTAATGACAAAATCAAAGAAACACATCAACAATAATACAATAATAGTAGGGGACTTTAACACCCCCCTCACTGAAACGGTCAGATCATCCAAGCAAAAGAGCAACAAGGAAATAAAGACCTTAAATGACATAATGGATCAGATGGACATCACAAATATATTCAGAACATTCAATCCCAAAGCAACAGAATACACATTCTTCTCTAGTGCATATGGAACATTCTCCAGAATAGATCACATCCTGGGTAAAAAATCAGGTCTCAACTGGTACCAAAAGATTGGGACCATTACTTGCATATTTTCAGACCACAATGTTCTGAAGCTAGAACTCAATCACAAGAGGAAATTTGGAAAGAACCCAAATACATGGAGGCTAAAGAGCATCCTACTAAAGAATGAATGGGTCAACCAGGATTTTAAAGAAGAATTGAAAAAAAATTTATGGAAACAAATGAAAATGAAAACACAACTGTTCAAAAATCTGTGGGACACAGCAAAGGCAGTCCTGAGAGTAAAGTATATAGCTATACAAGCCTTTCTCAAGAAACAAAAAAAGGTCTCAAGTACATGACCTAACCCTACACCTAAAGGAGCTGGAGAAAGAACAACAAAGAAAGCCTAAACCCAGCAGGAGAAGAGAAATCATGAAGATCAGAGCAGAAATCAGTGAAATAGAAACCAAAAGAACAGTAGAACAAATCAAAGAAACTAGGAGCTGGTTCTTTGAAAGAATTAATAAGGTTGACAAACCCCTAACCAGACTTATCAAAAAGAGAAGAGAAAGGACCCAAATTAATAAAATTATGAAAGAAAGAGGAGAGATCACAACCAACACCAAAGAAATACAAACAATTATAAGAACATATTATGAGCAACTATAAGCCAGCCAATTTGACAATCTGGAAGAAAGGGATGCATTCCTAGAAACATATAAACTACCACAACTGAACCAGGAAGAAATAGAAAACCTGAACAGACCCATAATAAGTAAGGAGATTGAAACAGTCATCAAAAATCACCCAACAGGGGGCACCTGGGTGGCTCAGTGGGTTAAAGCCTCTGCCTTCAGCTCAGCTCATGGTCCCAGGGTCCTGGGATCAAGCCCCACGTCCTGCTTTCTGCTCAGCGGGGAGCCTGCTTCCTCCTCTATCTCTCTACCTGCCTCTACCTACTTGTGATCTCTGTCTGTCAAATACATAAATAAAATCTTTAAAAAAAATCACCCAACAGAGTTGCCTGAGTGGCTCAGTGGGTTAAAGCCTCTGCCTTCAGCTCAGGTCATGATCCCAGGGTCCTGGGATGGAGCCCCGCATCGGGCTCTCTGCTCAGTGGGGAGCCTTCTTCCCCTTCTCTCTCTGCCTGCCTCTCTACCTACTTGTGATCTCTGTCAAATAAATAAATAAAATCTTTTTTTTTTAAATCACCCAATAAACAAGAACCCAGAGCCAGACAGCTTCCCAGGGGAATTCTACCAAACATTTAAAGAAGAATTAATACCTATTCTCCTGAAACTGTTCCAAAAAATAGAAATGGAAGGAAAACTCCCAAACTCATTTTATGAGGCCAGCATCACCTTTATCCACAAACCAGACAAAGACCCCATCAAAAAGGAGAATTACAGACCAATATCCTTGATGAACACAGACACAAAAATTCTTGCCAAAATACTAGCCAATAGGAGCCAACAATACTACATTAAAAGGATTATTCACCAGACCAAGTGGGATTTATTCCAGAACTGCAAGGTTGGTTCAACATCCGCAAATCAATCAATGTGATACAATACATCAATAAAAGAACAACAACCATATGATACTCAATAGATGCTGAAAAACATTTGACAAAGTACAGCATCCTTTCTTGATCAAAACTTATGAAAGTGTAGGGATAGAGTGTACATACCTCAATATCATCAAAGCCATCTATGAAAAACCCACCATGAATATCATTCTCAATGGAGAAAAACTGAGAGCTTTTCCCCTAAGGTCAGGAATATGGCAGGGATGTCCACTATCACCACTGCTATTCAACATAGTGCTGGAAGTCCTAACCTCAGCAATCAGACAACAAAAAGAAATTAAAGACATCCAAATAGGCAAAGAAGAAGTCAAACTCTGATTCTTTGCAGATAATGTGATACTCTATGTGGAAAACCCAAAAGACTCCACTCCAAAACTGCTAGAACTCATACAGGAAATCAATAAAGCATCAGGATATAAAATTAATGCACAGAAATCAGTTTCATTTCTACATACCAACAGCAAGACAGAAGAAAGAGAAATTAAGGAGTTTATCCCATTTACAATTGCACCCAAAACCATAGGATACCTAGGAATAAACCTAACTGAAGAGACAAAGAATTGGTACTCAGCAAACTCTGAAGTACTCATGAAAGAAATTGAGGAAGATACAAAGAAACGGAGAATGGAGGGCGCCTGGGTGGCTCAGTGGTTAAGCCGCTGCCTTCGGCTCAGGTCATGATCTCAGGGTCCTGGGATCAAGTCCCGCATCGGGCTCTCTGCTCAGCAGGGAGCCTGCTTCCTCCTCTCTCTCTCTCTGCCTGCCTCTCTACCTACTTGTGATTTCTCTCTGTCAAATAAATAAATAAAGTCTTAAAAAAAAAAAAAAGTTAAAAAAAAAAAAAAGAAACGGAGAATGGGTATTAACCTAAAGATAAAAATGTAGTGATCTGAAGGGGCACGTGCACCTGATTATTTAGAACAGCAATGTCAGCAATAGCCAAACTATGGAAAGAATCTGGATGTCCATCAACAGATGAATGATCAAGGAGATATGGTATATAGATGCAATGAAATACTATGCAGCCATCAAAAGAAATGAAATCTTGCCATTTGCAATGACATGGATGGAACTAAAAGGTATTTTCTGAGTGAAATAAGTCAATCAGAGAAGGACAATTATCATATGATCTCTCTGATACGAGGAACTTGAGAGGCAGGTCAGGGGGTGGTGGGGGGTGGGGGGAAAATGACACAAGATGGCATCAGGAGGGAGACAAACCGGAAGAGACTCTTAATCTTACAAAACAAACTGAGGGTTGCTGGGGGGTGAGGAGGTAGGGAGAGGGTTGTTGGGTTATGGACATTGGAGAGGGCATGCGCTGTGGTGAGTGCTGTGAAATGTGTAAGCCTGATGATTCACAGACCTGTACCCCTGGGGCAAATAATACATTATATGTTAATAAAAATAATTTTTTTAAAAAGCTAACTGCTGGGAAATTCCCACAACTCAGAAAGGTGGGTCTTTTCTGTTCTGCTTAAGCGTTCACCTAATTGGATGAGGCCTGGTCACATTATGAAGGGAAATATGCTCTAGCCAAAGGCCACTTATTTAATTGTTAATCTCATCCAGAAATGCTTTAATGGAGGGACACCTGGGTGGCTCAGTCGGTTAAGCCTCTGCCTTCGGCTCAGGACGTGATGCCAAGGTCCTGGGATCAAGTCCCGCACTGGGCTCCTTGCTCAGTGAGGAGTCTGCTTCTCTCTCTGCCTCTGCCTGCCGCTCTGCCTGCTTGTGCTGTCTCTCTCCCTGACAAACAAACAGATAAATAAATAAAATCTTTAAAAAAAAAAAAAAAGAAGTGCTCTAATGGAAACACCCCGAATTATGTTTGACCATCTGAGCATTGAGGCCCAGCTAAACTAATACATAGAATTAATCATTGCAACTATTATCAAATAAGCAGAAAACAGCAAGTGTTGGCAAGGATGTGGAAAAACTGGAACCCCTATGTGTTGCTGGTAGGAGTAGAAAATGGGACTATGGCTGTGGAAAATTGTATGGTGGCTCCTTGGAAAATTAAATGGAATTATCATTTGATTAGCAATTCCACTTCTGGGTATAGACACAAAAGAATAGAAAGCAGGGACTGGACCAGATATTTGTATAATTGTGTTCATGGCAGCATAATTTACAGTAGCCAAAAGGTAAGAACCTCTCTCCCCAAATAATTGGTATCCCCAACATCTACTCCAGTCAGAGGCGAGGTAGCCACCTGCCTTGGACCCACACTCTGGCAATAATCACAGACTTTCAAATTATAATAATAATAGCTAATACTTATATATAATCTGGCCCAATTACTGTGTAACAGAAACGTACGCATTCTGTGTTTCACATGTATTAACTTATTTTAGTACAATAATCCTATGAGTTAAATACTATTATTACCAGTCCTTTTTATAGGTGGAAAAACCGAGGCACACACTGATTTCATATACTAAGAAAATGACAGTCTGGGATACCAATCCAGCCACATCTGACTCAAATTCCATGCTCTTCACCAGCGTACATTACTCCACATTATTATCACTTAGACAAGTGATCCTCAACATGTGACCACAGGGTGGCCATTGACACTAATGCAAGGGGCCTGTGGATGCGGATGGTAGGCAGGCATAATCTTTCAACAAATACAGAATGCCTGAGACATTGGTGTACAAATATTTTTTCAAATATATATATTTGAAAAAAATATATATATATATATATCTGTATATATATACAGATGCTGCTGTGAAGAATAAAACATCAATTCAATTTAAAAATACAGAATACAGGGGCGCCTGGGTGGCTCAGTAGGTTAAAGCCTCTGCCTTTGGCTCAGGTCATGATCCCAGGGTCCTGGGATCGAGCCCTGAGTTGGGCTCTCTCTCTGCCTGCCTCTCTGCCTATTTGTGATCTCTCTTTCTCTCTGTCAAATAAATAAAATCTTTTTAAAAAATTTTTTTAAAAATACAGAATACATTGTGGCTTTTACTCACTATATAGTTTCTTGATCACTGATAAAAAGGAAAAATCAAAACCCATAGTGACATATTCAATTACAGTCTTCTTTTTGCCTCGTTTGGAGACGCTGGTAGATTTGCTTTTTCCTAATATTTTAGAGAAACATAAATAAGAATAAGCAAGTGTAAATTCTTCTAAACAAAGGGGAATAAAAAATTTTTTTTAATCGAAGCATAATATCTATAGAGAAAAGTACACCTATTAGAGAGGAACATAGCTGGGCAAATTTTCATAAACTGAAACCACAGTGTAACCAGCCCCCCAGATAGGAATAAGAACATTGCCAGTGTCCAGAAGATTCTTCCTGCTTCTCACGGTCACTAGTCAGCTCCCTTCAGGTGTAGCCATTTGTAGCAGATAGAATTGTGTCTCCCAAAAAGATATACTTAAGTCTTAACCACCAGGACCTGTGAGTGGGAATTTACTTGGACACAGCATCTTTGCAGATGTAACAAGTTAAGAAAAGGTCATCCTTGATTAGGGTGGACCCTAATCCTTGTTTTGTTTTGTTTTGTTTTGTTTTAAGCTCTCTTTCTGTGGCTATCTGATAAACTTGCTATGGAAGTAAATTATCTGTGCTTTTCCTTTGCTGTTTCAATGAAGTAATTTATAAATACCATAATAAACAAATAATAAAACTGTACTTGAAAAAATGAAGATCCAACAGAGAAAGTGATTTTATTAGTTTGCTAGGGCTACCATAACCAAACACCACAGGCTGGGTGGCTTAAACAACAGAAATTTATTTACTCACAGTTCTGGAGGCTGGATGTCCAAGATCAAGGTGTCTTCCTGAGTTCCCTCTGCTCCAACGACAATGGCCGCCATTTCGCTGCGTCCTTAGTCCTTACGTGGTCTTCCCTCTGTGCACAGGCTTGTTCGTGTCCTAATCTCCTTTTAGAAGGAAACCAGTCGATGGGATTAGCACCCACCCTAACAGGCTTGTTTTAACTTAATCCCCTCCATAAAGGCCCCATCTCCAGATACATGCACATTCTGAGGTACTGGAGGTAAGGGCTTCAAAATATGAATCCGTGTGTGTGTTGGGGGGTAGCACAATTCAGCCCATAATGGTGATTTAATATTGTTTTCACTTTAAACTTCTGTGATCGCTCTGATCTCACCAGGGAGGACTTTTGCATAAGCAGGTTTTAGACAGTAAAGCCTGAGCCCAGGAGGTGGTGGATAGGCAGCCCTAACCCAGAGGCCATCTCTGAGGCTGCAAGATCCGATCTCCTTTTCTTCTTCTTTTTTCCTTTTTTTTTTTTTAAATGTAAAGAAGTTCTGTTTTTAAAACGTGGAAGGAAATGCCAAGTGAGTTTTTAAATCACCTTCCGTAATGAGGTCTGATGCCAGGATTTTCATATGTAACAGCTGAACTGCCCATGACTGACAGTGATGACCTTAGAAGGAAATTTTCCCACTCTTTCTGCTCAAGCACTTTTCAGGTTTGTTCTTTCCACTTTTCCATAAGAGTCCACACTTTCCAAGGTTACAGCGCATGACCCCTCCCTGTGGTTGTCGATTACACGCTGTGGTGTGTTTCCTAGTATTTTATGAACAGGTTTTTGTTTTTTGTTTAGTTTTGTTTTGTTTGTTATGTTAGCCACCATACAGTACGTCATTCGTTTTTAGGGGGTTGTATTTTTTAAAGATCTTATTTACTTGTTTGACAGAGAGAGAGACAGCAAGAGAAGGAACATAAGCAGGACGAGTGGGAGAGGGAGAAGCAGGCTTCCCACGGAGCAAGGAGCCGGATGCTGGACTCGATCCCAGGACTGTGGAATCATGACCTGAACTGAAGGCATATGCTTAACGACTGAGCCACCCAAGTGCCCCAACGTCATTAGTTTTTGATGTATGGGCAAGTTTGTAAACAGGGGCTTTTGTCATCACCTACGAATGGAAGTAAATGAATAAATGCTCCTTCATTTTAGGAGCCTTTGTTGTGTGTTCACAATTCGCCAGGCGAATCTGCTATAGAGATGAGCCCCCTGGGAGCTTCTAGTGTAGTGGAGGAGATGAGAGATGGGTAATGAAAGATTTCCAGGTGTTAAGATATGGTTACCACAGTGCATTTAACCCAGACTACCATTTCTCTAAGAACTGCCACCTTCTGAAGGAAGGGACCTAGCAATCCTGTGGGACAGTGATCCCTCCCCCTAGCTGTAACAGATGAGATAGGAGGCGGCCAGCTATCCAAACTGGGTGAATTAGGGCCCCTCTGCTCTGGAATTGTGGTTCAGGGATGTCGTCAGCCTTCGCTGATCACTTGAACTAAGGACAGGTGAATTTGGGAGCTGTGGGTGGTCACCTGCTGCTGCTGCTGCTGCTGCTTAGCAGAACAGACAGCCAGTCTACAAGCTAGCAAGAATAAAAGGTCTTAGAGAAGGTACAAGGATGGCCTACTACATGGAGAGATGGGGGGGGGGGAGACAGACCAAGACAGAGGAGAGGGGGAAAGACTGGTACTAGTAGTACTTATGGCTGGATAATTCTTTGTTGCTGGGCATCCCTGAGTTCTATATACTATATGCTAGTAGCACTTGCCAGTTGTAATCATCAGAAAGGTCTCCAGACAATGACAAATGTCCCCAGTGGGGGATTGGGTGGGCGTGGGGGGCAAAATCATACCTCCATGGAGAACCACTGTGCAAGAGTGAGTGAGGTTCTGTATTTGCAACCAAAAGGGCCCAGAATGAGATCCTCCCATGAGGATCCCTGAGCATTGCCAGATGCAGAGACAGCAGAAGGGGTGCTCAGATGGAGGCGTTAGACTGGACTTTGGTACTAGACTCTTCGAGAAGACGAAAAATTGAGAGAAGTACAGCCTCTTCTGTTAGATATTATAACGGGGGATAATATAATTTTAGATTGAACAGCTCTTTAACACTTGAGGTATAAATATGGTCAAATCTCTTTTTTTTCTAAATTAAATTTAGACTGGTTCACTCATTTATGACATTATCAGGAATACTCATTGTTTTGGCTCCTTTTCCCACCATGATTATCTGAAACAAACAAATTCTGGAACTTTTAGGCAGCCTGAAAGGGAAGTCAAGTCTGCTTTTAACCCCAACGGCAAGAGAACATTGGTTCTAATGCAGGGATCTTCAAACTATATTGATGGTGAATCTCTATTAGTAAAGCCTTTCTTAAGACTGTCTCCCCGCTGTATGTATGTCCATATGTTTATGCTTATTTATTTATACACCACAGTTGAGTCCTTTTATACTAATATATTAAATTTTATACTAGTATTCTGTGTCCTATTATAAAACACAGAAAACATCAATATTCTTTAAAAAATTAAAAGTACATGTAATCTGTACAATGGAATGCCATAAAAAGGAACGAACTATAGTTGTGTGTTATCACACAGAGGAACCTTGAAAACATCATGCTAAAGGAAAAAAGCTCATCACCAAAGACCACACAATATGATTGATTCCCGTTAAGGGAAATTTCAAAATAGGGAAATCTGTAGAGACAGAAGGTAGATTAGTGACTGCTTAAGCCTAGTAGGGTTACCAGGTGATAGGAGGGTAATACTTGGGGGTATGGGGCTTCTTTTTGAGATAATGCATTATTCTTAAATGCCTATGGTAATTGCATATATTGGTAAATATACTAAAAGCCATTGGATTGTATACATTAAATGAGTGGATCATATGGTTTATGAATTAGATCTTAACAAAGCATATAAATACAAGTCCTCTCGCATCCCCTGACCCCTTAGTTCATGCTTTTTTGGGGAAACACACCTCACTTTGGAGATCTCAGGGGTTATGGATGAGGTCCATTCTGGCACTTGCTTTCCACTGCCACATTCCAGGGCTATATGAAAAGTGGGTCATCCTTCTGCACACTCAATATCATGATTAAGGTCAAAGAGTCTTTCAGGGTGCCTGGGTGGCTCAGTGGGTTAAGCCTCTGCCTTCAGCTCAGGTCATGATCCCAGGGTCCTGGGATCAAGCCCCACATCGGGCTCTCTGCTCAGCGGGGAGTCTGCTTCCCCCTCTCTCTCTGCCTGCCTCTCTGCCTACTTGTGATCTCTGTCTGTCAAATAAATAAATACAATCTTAAAAAAGAAAAGAGTCTTTCAACATTGGCAATGATGTAGAGAAGCTGGTACGGTGACACTGTTGTACTCATTCAGTCTTTGGGGGAGTGTAAATTGCACAACCCTTTTATCATTAAAACTGCATATACCCGGGCGCCTGGGTGGCTCAGTGGGTTAAGCCGCTGCCTTCGGCTCAGGTCATGATCTCAGGGTCCTGGGATCGAGGCCCACATCGGGCTCTCTGCTCAGCAGGGAGTCTGCTTCCCTCTCTCTCTCTGCCTGCCTCTCCATCTACTTGTGATTTCTCTCTGTCAAATAAATAAATAAAATCTTAAAAAAAAATGCATATACCCATTCCCTAAGACCCAATACTTTCATTCCTGGTATTTACCCAACAGAAATACAAACACAAGACAATGTTTCTAGTAGTATTGTTCACAAATAGCCCCAAACCAAAACAACCCAAATGGACATCAGCAGTAGAATGGGCAAAGAAATGATGACATACTCATACGAAGAAAATAAAGTCAGCAGTGAGAATGAAAAGAATGTCATGCACAAGAAAAGAACGAAGCTCATGAAAATGACTTGAGCAGAAGAAGCCAGACACAAAAGAACACCTAGTGTATGATTTCGTGTAGACAAGGAACAAACAAAACGAAGCTATGTTGTCAAGGTCAGGCTAGGGATGACTTCCGAGGATGGGGGTGGAGGTTAGTGACCCGGCATGAGGTGGGAGAATTCTCGGTGGTTGGTAATGTTCCGTTTCTTGACTAGGTGGTGGCTTTGGGGCTGGGTTCAGTGTACACAAATTCGTTGAGTGGCTGCAATTAGATTTTTGCACTTCTCTGCATGTGTGTTACACTTTAAGAATACATTTATTTAAAAAAGTGAAAAACGAAAAACACATAAATAGATAAAGTTCAGGCAGGGTCTCCCAGAGCCCTGACAGGAGCAACTGGCTTGCCCCCAAGTGCTGCTCCCTCTCAGGGCCAGCTCAGCTCCCAGGACAGAAGGCCACCAGGGTTCTCTGAGGGACGCCAGGTCACGGCCTCACCTCCCACAGGCCTTGCAGGACCAAGGATGCCTCCAACTTCCCGAGTCCTCAGCAACTTCAGCTGGTCTTTTCCACCTCCTCCCCTGCCTCCACGCTCTGGCTGCCCTGAGGCTTAAATCAGGATCATTTAAGCATCATCCTCTCTCATATCCAGAACCACTTGCCCCTGACTTGGGAAATACAGAAGGGATCAGACCAGTTCTTTTTCACACTTAAACAAAGGATTTATTTCCCAATTCACACCATCTCCAGTCAAAGGAGCGATCTGCTCCACCATCCCAGGAGAAACTCCCGTCAGGACTCGTGCAAGCTGCATGTCTACCTCCCGAGGGAGGCTTGCCTTGGTGCCCTTGGCAATGTCTTGTTCACAGAGGGCGCTCTCTCCACCACAATCTGTGGTAGGTGCTTTCGATGCATCATCACAGTTAATCTTGGGAGGTAGGGACTATCACCTCCCGACGAGAAAGCCAGAGACAGCAAACCATTTGCCAAGGCAATTCATTCCTGCACGACAGCTTCCCCAGGGATTCTGTCCTTCCTGTGGTTCCTAGGTGAATTCATAAAGCATCTCTCAGAAGAGTGAGGGGGGAAAATGTGCTCTTGCTAGGCTTCTCACTTCACTCATAAATTATATAAATAACAAGGACATGAGGGAAGTATGTTAAATGCCAAAGAGAGACGGAAGCGAAGGAGGAGGGAGGTATTGTCACACTGAGGATGACACGAGGCATTGCGGAGAGGAGCTGGTGTTGGCCTCGGTGATGGGCAGGAGCTGGGCAGGCAGAGACCGGGGTGGGGGGGGGGGGGGGGGGGGGGGGTTGCTGCCAGAGCAGCTCAGGGAGGCAGGAAGTGCTGGGCGAGATCAGAATGCAACTGGGGTCCGGAGTGAGGAGCAGCACATGTGGTAGAGTACTTGAGATTTGGGACTGGGAAGGAGGCAGGGTACGTCTCGCGGTCAGTGCGCTCGGTAATTGTATGTGCCCACTTGACTGGGTCACAGGGTTTTCAGATGTTTGGTCAAACATTACTCTAGGGGCGCCTGGGTGGCTCAGTGGGTTAAGTCTCTGCCTTGGGCTCAGGTCATGATCAGGTCCTGGGATCCAGCCCGCATTAGGCTCTCTGCTCAGCAGGGAGCCTGCCTCCTCCTCTCTCTCTGCCTTCCTCTCTGCCTATTTGCGATCTCTGTCTAATAAATAAAAAATAAATAAAATCTTAAAAAAATTATTCTAGATGTTTCTGTGAGGGTGTTTTTGAGGAGTTTAACATTTAAATCAACACACTGAATAAAGCAGAGTGCCTTCCTTAATTGGGGGGGGGGGCTCCCTCCACTCAGGTGTTATAAACTAGAACACAAAGGCTCACGTGATTAGGGAGGACGACAAGTCTCGGGACCTGCAGGAAGAGACAGCAAGCCACAGCCCCAGGAGAACCAGTGGTGTAGTTCCAGATCAAAGGCCAGCGGGCTCAAGACCCAGGAAAAGCCAATTCAGTTCTCTCCCACCATCCGGTCTCTGCTCAAAAGTCCTCCCAGACCACCCGTTCTAAAGTAGCCCCGCCCACTGTCACTTTGCATCTGGGTACCCCTCTCTTAATTCTTCACTGCCCTTTTCCTGCCTGAAACTCTATATTTGCTTTCTATCTCCCCAGTAGCACATAATTGCCATGATTATTACCAAAAGTTTACTGCTACACCCATAGCTCCAAGAAAAGCAGCTGACACACAAAAGATGCTCAATAAACATTTGTAGAAGGAAGAAAGGAAGGAGCTTTCACATTGCATTATTCCTTATTATGGTACCGCTTCTCCTGGGCTCGCCACTGGGCCTCAATCATATTAGCACAGCGCCTGGCCAATGAGAGGTCAGGGAAGACACAGTGTGTGTGGAACCGCCTGGATTCTGGTTATTTCTAGATTGGCTTCTCTTCTACCTTGAATTATAAACTCTCTGAAGGCAGGGACCACCTGCCTAGGCCCCCATCACCTGTCACAGAGCCTTTTGCCCTGTAGGCCATGAGTGTGTGGAAGTCGATTGAACGGTGTAGATAATAGATAGTGGATAGTAGATCGTAATTGCTGTGCACCTACAAGACACTCTATCAATAGTTTTAAGTTGCTACTGAACATTTCCATTTAAAATTTCCATTATTGGGCTCATAATGAAGAAGGAACACACACATTAAACAAGGGAATGACCACTTCGGGAAGATTCGACCCTCATTTTGATTCATTGGATGATTTTATGCCTACAACAACAGCAAGCTGCTATTTGTGCCACAATTATTTTATTGAGTACAGGATCGGATCCGCTTACGGTGGGATTGGGTTCTTAAAGTGCCGCTTTTGCCATTTTTAAAGGCTGCGTCTTTGAACTACCATTTCGGGACAGAATATATCAGAAAGTTGCATCTTCAGTGAAATTCCAAGGCCTTGATGAGAAACTCTTTTTAGAATAAGCAAGTGAAGGAGAAAGGAGAATTTTCCTTTTGATCGGAGGGTCACAAGAGAATGAAATTGTCAAACTTTTGCCCCCCGTGAGAGAGCTAAAGTGCTGAGCTTAAGCTGTTTCATTACAGGGGGAAGTGGAGAGTGGAAAGGAGAAGAGGGAAGGAATGTTAGCGTTATTTAGTTAATTTCCTATCGAAAACCCTAAGCATACTGCAGAAGTGAGCTCGAGCGGCAGTGTCCATCTGGAGCACGGCTTCTTAGGTGGGGTCAGAGCTGCGGGCGGGCTCGGCATCACGGAGATGAGACAAATTATCCTTTCGTCCACACCTACACTGCTTATACACAAAGCTCAGGAGAATTTGTATTCTCTCTGACTCTGGGGAAATCAAATTTAGAAACAGGACAGAAAGAGAATTTTCGAGAATCTAATGACTCCCATTATAAGCCAAAGGCAAAATGGGAGCTCAGGGCGGCGTGATAATGAAGTTGGTCATTAGCAGCTAGGAATACCATTTCTGCAGATCTTGCTCTGGTGAACCACGTGACATTGACTGGAAGATTACAGATTGCCAATTTATCCTGCTCTCCCTGATCTGTCACACAGTGAGAGTTAGGGCTTGTCACTGGTTGCCTGTTTGTGTGAAAACAAAAGAAGCCGAATAAAGCTGAAAGGAATCTGTAATAAATAAATAAATAAATAAATCAGGAAACAATATGGAAGGGTGATTTTTTTTCAAAGGTGATCAGAGTCTAAGGGATGGAATAGGGTCTCTCATCCAGGAGGAATGTACACACTCATTTTAAAGGGAAAAAAAAAAAATGTGCCCCCCCCAAGGAATTCATTTCTGCTGAGAAACAGGCTTCTTTGCTAAATGGCTGTGAATCATGCACAAAGAGGAATTTTGTCCTTATAAGTGATAAAGTTTTGTAAAATTACTATGGAAAACAAGTATTAAGGGGTGCTTGGGTGGCTCAGTGGGTTAAGCCTCTGCTTAACCCACTAAAGGTCCTGGGATTGAGCCCCACATCCGGCTCTCTGCTCAGGGGGGAGACTGCTCTGCCCCCCCTTCTGGCTACTTGTGATCTCTGTCTGTCAAATAAATAAATAAAATCTTTAAAAAAAAAAAAAGAAAGAAAGAAAACAAGTATTATATTTTTAGATTGCAGCATGAAGACCCCAGTTTAAGAAATACTGTGTTAAAAAAGGTCTAGCTTCTGTCAACTTTAACTTCCATCATGTGGTCCCTGGCTTATAACTGACATTTCTGGAATAAGCCTGAAAGTATGTTAACTATTACTTAGAAGTAAGAGAGAAAATGCATACAAATTTAGTGCATTTCTTTAATGTGACTTAGCTTCTATTTCTGTGAGTCATGAAACACCAGGTTTTACAAACATGCCTTCCCTTAGAAATGGTTTGTTGAGTCGGTGTTACAGGTTAAACCCCGCAACTTATCAGAACACTCAAGGACGCATGTCCTTCTGGAGCTTTGACCATCAAATTCTAAAGACTAAGAGCCAAGATCCATGCAATGCAAAGGCATAGAAGCAGAGATGTGCTGACACTGCTAATACTGTTTCTTGAATGCTGACCATTAAATATTCAGGAATTTTATAACCTAATTGTTCAAGTGATGTTATCTGAAAATCTGCTGTGGTAAGAATATTTACACCATGGAAATTGGTACACACTACATATACTGAGGTTTTTTGGTGGGTTTTTTTTGTTTGTTTTTT
The DNA here is from genome assembly GCF_022355385.1 of Mustela nigripes. Taxonomy (NCBI): domain Eukaryota; kingdom Metazoa; phylum Chordata; class Mammalia; order Carnivora; family Mustelidae; genus Mustela; species Mustela nigripes. Next base: position 14,881,493 of record NC_081562.1, read on the forward strand.
GGAGACCCATTTTACCAGCATACCTCACTACACTGAAGGATTTTTTTTTTTTTTAAAGATTTTATTTATTTTACACTGAAGGATTTTTAGAGGCATGCAAAATCAGAATCTGGTAAGTTAAGCCCAGGAGTCTGGGTCAACTGAGAGACAGGTTATCGATTAACAACACTGGCCTCAGAGTCACACAGACAAGGTTCCTGATCCCAGAGTTGTGTGATCCCAGTCAGAGTTGTGTGATCCTGGCCAAGTCATTACCTGAGCCTGGGTTTGCTTGTTTATAAAATGGGATGATGGTGACCTCACATGTTTGTGAAGATTAAATAAAACAATGTGTGTATGAGCACAACCTCGCCTAAAGAGAGCACCTGGTGCACAGTAACCACATATGGATTGAATATTGAGTGAATCAGTTCCAAGCACACACTATTAGCTCAATTGCCTCATGGACATCTGGGTCCAAGCCACTTCTTATCCAGTTCTCTTTTTTAAATTCAATTTAATTTACATTGACATACAGTGTATTACGAGTTTCAGAGGTAGAGTTCAGTGATTCATCAGTCTTATATAACAGTCAGTGCTCATCAATCACATGCCCTTCTTAATGCTCATCCCCCCATTCCCCATCTCCTCATTAACCTCCCCTCCAACAACCCTCAGTTTGTTTCCTATGTTTTAAAGTCTCTTTTGTTTGTCTCCCTCTCTGATTTCGTCTTGGTTTTTTTTTTTCCCTTCCTTTCTCTATGATCTTCTGTTTTGTTTCCTAAATTCCACATGAGTGCAATCATTTGATATTTGTCTTTCTCTGATGGACATATTTTGCTTAGCATAATACCCTCCGGTTCCATCCATGTCATTGCAAATGGCAAGATTTCATTTTTGATGGCTGAGTAATATTCCATTATATATATATGCCATGTCTTCTTTACCCATTCTGATCCAATTCTTACCACTCCCAAGGTACCATCTGGGCTCTCCAGGCCTTGTCCTTTAGCTCCTGTATGCCTGGGCTCTCTTGCGCTTGCTCTCTCTCTTTCTCTTTCTCTCTCCCTCCCTCCCTCTTCCTCCCTCTGGGCCTGAACTGCAAGGCCACATAGGGTGGCTGACCAGGAGGTGGGGAGTGGGGGCTGAGTTTATCTGTAATCAGTATGTTAAACAAGTACAACATGTGACATAACCAAAACAATTTTATATTTATCTCCTACCATTTCTTTAAAAGTGATTCAGTGGGGCACGTGGGTGGCTCAGTGGGTTAAAGCCTCTGCCTTCAGCTTGGGTCTTGAACTCAGGGTCCTGGGATCAAGCCCCGCGTCAGGCTCTTTTCTCGGCAGGGAGCCTTCTTCCCCCTCTCTCTCTGCTTGCTTCTCTGCCTACTGGTGATCTCTGTCTGTCAAATAAATAAATAAATAATCTTTAAAATAAATAAATAAAAATAAATAAGTAAATAAAAGTGATTAAGTGACCACACACACACACACACACACACAAAAGTGATTCTATGATTCAGTGACCAGTCAGGTAGTTCCTTAAAAGGTTAAAACATAGACAGACCTAGGGACGCCTAGGTGGCTCAGTGGGTTAAGCCTCTGCCTTTGGCTCAGGTCATGATTTCAGGGTCCTGGGATTCAGCCCTGCATTGGACTTTCTGCTCAGCAAGAAGCCTGCTTCCCCCAGCCCCTCTGCCTACCTCTCTGCCTACTTGTGATCTCTCTATCTCTCTCTGTCAAATAAATAAAAAAAATAAATCTTTTTTTAAAAAACCCACATAACACCTGGGTGGCTCAGTTGGTTAAGCAGCTGCCTTCGGCTCAGGTCATGATCCCAGGGTTCGGGGATCGAGTCCCACATTGGGTTCCTTGCTCGGCAGGGAGCCTGCTTCTCCCTCTGCCTCTGCCTGCCACTCTGTCTGCCTGTACTTGCTCTCTCTCTCCCTCTGTCTCTGACAAATAAATAAATAAAACCTTAAAATAAAACAAACCCACATAGACCTAGGTGTATACTCAAGAGAAATGAAGACATATGTCCAAATAAAAGTTTGTATACCAATGTTCATAGCAGCATTGTTCATAGCCAGGAGTGGAAGCAACCCAAATGTCCGTCATCTGGCAAATGGATAAAGAAAATGTGATACTTTCATATAATGCAATATTATTGGGCAGGAAAAGAGAATGAGGTCCTGATATATGAGATAGCATGAATGAACCATGAAAAGATGCTGTGTGAAAGAAACAAGTTATAAAACACCAAATTACTATGATACCATTTCTATGAAATGCTCTAATTGAGCAAATCTATACTGACAGAAAATAAATGAGTGTTTGCCCGGGGTTGTGGAGCTTGGTGGGGACATGGGGAGTGCCTGCTAATGGGTATGTAGTTTCTTTTGGGAGTGATGCAAATGTTATGAAATTGGCTATAGCAGTGGTTGTACTAGACTTGGGATGAAGGAGAAGAACTGTCCCCCCTTTTAGGGGACAGAGAGGACTGGCACAGCACCTGCCCAAAGAACATGTCCCCCAGATTTCTTATCCAATGCTCTGACCCCTTTTATAGCCTTGATCTGGTCCAGAAACTCAAGGGTCACAGGATTGTTCTTGGCAATCTGCTTTGTACATTCTGCCCTTTGGCGTTGAGGCACTGAACTGTGTACATGTGGTGAGCACAAATCCCATACTTGCTTGTCACCTGGCCAGTCAGGTGCTTGTTCCTTGCTTGTTCCTGGGCGGTCTCTGCTCTCAGGGGGCAGGCCTACTTAACTGATCTTTAGACCATAGTGAGAGACCTAGGGGACACAGCTGCCTTCTTGAAAGGTTAGCTAGAGATTTCTGGATGAGCCTGGGCTTTCCACATGGAGAAACAGTGGGGATGCAAGCAAATCAATTTATTCCTTTACTCTATTGCTTATGGTTAACTTAAGAGCAGAAGTTTAGTGGGAAAAGAAATTAGTCCACAAATCTAGGGTGCAAGATATGTCAAAGTTTCCCGTTTGTTGAAATCAAATGTAATCTGCTCTGAGCTCCCCAGCTTTCTCTTGGCTGGCAGGAGACGTACTGGAAACTCAGTAACTGGTGTGTGTCAAGGGGAAGGGCAGAACTCTCTCCCTCTGCACTGGGTAACTCAATAATTCTGGAATTAGTGAGGCCAGAAGACTGGGCTAGGAGGCAACTCATCACACTGGGGTGATCGCCAGCTTTGCCAATGCTTCTTCATGCTATGTGGGTTGAGCCCTGGCCTTCACCAGACATATGGACGCTGGTCTGCAAACGGCCCCAGAAATCACCACTCAGGAGTGGTCCTCATGGCTTGAGGACATGGCATCCTGCAGTTGCCCTCCAGTCCAGGACCCCATATCCACACTCCTCTCCACTCCCACCTCCCCTCCCCACAGACTCCTCCCTTCACCATAATCTGGAGTAGGTCTTTCTTTTTATGCTATTTCTTAAAAGATTTTATTTATTTATTTATGAGAGAGAGAGAGAAAGAACACAAATAGGGGGAGCAGCAGGCAGAGGGAGAAGCAGGCTCCCCACTGAGCAGAGAGCCCGATGTGGGACTCGATCCCAGGACCCTGGGATCATGACCTGAGCCAAAGGCAGATGCTTAACAGACTGAGCCACTCAGACATCTCAGTTTGTGGTGGGTGTTTAGAAATCTAGTGTTGGCTGCATTTCCTGGGGTTGGGTGGGGGGAAAGTAGATGCTAAGTTAACTAGTCTTGTGTGTGTGTGTGTGTGTGTGTGTGTGTGTGTGTGTGTGTGTATTAATAATTTATCCTGTTACAGAACCTCTACAAGCCCTAAGACTCAGCAACCAGACTCACAACCTGTTCAACAGAATAATTCTGGGCATGTGGACCCCTAGATGGCCACATTAAGGAATCCAAACCACAGATAACAGAGCAAGCCAATCAAAGAAACATACCAAGGAGGTTTCACCTTCTAGTACTCTCCAGCCACAGTCTCTGGCTACCCAGAGGTCCCTGTGGGATTGGCCCCTGTGAACACATCCACTGTCCCCCCTGCCCGCAGCCCAGCCCCAAACTGTGTCTATAAGTGACACACATGCCCCAGGAAAGTGCAGACATCTCAGTGCTCTGGCCACCTCAACATAGTCCCCAGTGCCAAGCCAGCCACTCACTGAAATAAATCTCAGATTTAGCATGTTGTGTAGGAGGACAACAGTGGTCTTAATTTGTATTCCCTGAGAAAAACTAGACAGGCCTTTGCCCCACTTATATTTTACTAAAAACCCCCTGCTCCATCAAGCAGTCTATGTACTGACCTCTGAAAGCCCATTACATCCTCTCTGGGGAATCCACCATCTTCCTTCCTGCCATCCAGATGTAATAATGCCCGGCTCCTCTCCCACACATGATGGGAAGCCTCTGTTGACCACATCAGTCTGAGAGGCTCGCATCCCCTCTGAATCCTGACGTCACCTCTCCCCACCCCTCCTTGGCACTCAGTTCATATCGGCTTGTATTGTTTTCATGTTTTATGCATTTGTCTCCTCAAGGTCACAGACTATATCCTCTGCTTTGTGCCTTCCATCTTTCCAGGCACATGATTTATTTGTTTGTTTGTTCTAATTAACATATGATATATTTTTTGCCCCAGGGGTACAGGTCTGTGAATCATCAGGCTTACACATTTCACAGCTCTCACCACAGCACATACCCTCCCAAATGTCCATAACCCAACGATCCTATCCCTACCCCCAAAACCCCAGTTTGTTTAGTGAAATTAAGAGTCTTTTATGGTTTGTCTCCCTCCCAATCCCACCTTGTTTCATTTATTTCCCTCCCTACCCCCCACAACCCCCATCTGCCTCTCAAATTCCTCATATCAGGGAGATCATATGATAATTGTCTTTCTCTTATTGACTTATTTTGCTTAGGATAATATCCTCTAGTTCCATCCATGTCATTGCAAATGGTAGAATTTTGGTTTTTGTTGGCTGCATAGTATTCCATTTTGTGTGTGTGTGTGTGTGTGTGTGTGTGCGCGCGCGCGCGCGTGTATGCCACATTTTCTTTATCCATTCATCTGGCGATGGACATGTAGGTTCTTTCCATAGTTTGGCTATTGTGGACATTGCTACTATAGACATTTGGGTGCACGCTGGAACATGATTTTGATAATTACTGTTATTTGATCGTTATTTTTGTTACTTTGAAATTTTTTATATTGTGCTATTTGATCATCACTATTATTGCCACTATTCTAGTAGTTCACCCTTGTCAAGGACATATCATGTGACAAACACTGAACCAAGTGTTCACATGCACCCCATATTAATCCTCACAACACCCGTAGAAAGTGAGCAGCATTTTTAACCCCGTTTCATCAAGGAGGAAACACGGGCTCCCAGAGGCTGAGTCACCGGCCAGACACAGCCAAGCTGAGTCTTAACTTGGCTCCATATGACCCCAAACCTGTGTTCTCAGTGTCCCAGGGTTACTGTAGGTCAGACTGCAGAGTAGAAAGTGGAAGTTTCAGAAAGGGGACTGGCCCCTAACACAACAGCGTACCCAGGGCGGAGAGGGGAAGAAATGCAGGAGCCCTCTTTCTTCCACACCCTGGTGCTCTGCTATAGGACAAAAATTCTCTTTTTGGAAACTTAGTCTTTTTGTACTTCTGTACTGTAGGACAAACCACCCTTTAGCAAAAACCAAAATAGTAATTTTCTGTGGAGTGGATAATCACTCACTCCAGTAAACTAAAACAACATATTGTGGTTAGAGCTGGAGAAATGCAAAACATCTCTTGCTTTGTCCCTCTCTGTAGATAAAAGAATACACGTGTGCCTGTTGTATACACTGTGTGTACACGCTTTCCACTCCACCGAACTTAAGCAACGAACAGCCATTTCTGGTCTGGCCGCCCGCCCGCTGCTGCTCTTAAGCCTTTCAAAGGCAAGAGCAGAGCCAAACAGAACCTCAGTTTCTGTCACTATCATTTGCAATCTCTCGTTTTAAAAATCCACATCCTGGAACACTTCTGAACAGTGTGGCACTGATGAGGCAAGGGCAAGGGTGACAGGGAGAAGGGGCCGGACGAGAGGGGGGAAGGCAGGGAGGCTGCACTCTGCCTAGACGCCCCTCCCAGCTTTCTACACATCTTTAATAGAGGTCAGCTCAGCAGATGTTTACTGAACACTTATTACCTGCCAGCCTCTGCTGGTTGGTAGAGATGCAAAACTGAATACAACTTCATCTTTGACTTCAAAAGAGTCACGGTGTCGGAGTCAACAGACATGTCAGAATAAACACCCTGACACAGATCGGGAAGATTAAAAGAAAGTAAAAAAGACCAAAGTACCAAAGGGATCATTTTAAGGAAGAAATCTTGGGGGACGCTATGGTATACAGGGAGCAGTCAGACTGTCCCATTACACCCCAGCTCCATTATGGAGTTCCTGTATCTGCAAAATGGGGGTAATGTCTGTATCTGTACCCTGACGTTGTTGCCAGGACTAGAGAAGACGATGTGGAGCAAAGACTTCTTGCAGCGCTCAGCGTGGAGCAAGTACTCAATAAACTGCAGGAGAATAAAAGATCAGTTAACACTGAAAAGAAATAAAAAAGAAAAAAAATCTATAGTCATATAAGTGCACTAATTTTTGCAAAACTCCTTGAAAGGAGAGAATTAATTTTGAATAAAAAGTTATATTTACCAAAAAAAAAAAAAAAAAAAAAGAGGTCAGTTACAAAATAAAAGAGGTGAGTTCCCCCTAAGTGGAAGCATGAACGCAGACAGTCAGGTAGGCAGAGATGCGGAGGGATCCACGGATCAGATCGGGCTTGGTCGCTTGAAGGCCTCGAAGGAACCTCCGTTCCCTGAGACCTATCCCTTGGGGAATACTCCTTAAGCATCATAGTCTGCGTATGCGGATCCAAGGCAAGGAGGGAGCATGAGTGGAAGACAGAGGGGAAGACAGAAAGGCAGCGTATGATAAGTATTCCTTAGGCAGTACAATAAATAAATTCATTAATGCATCAGTGATGATAGAATTGAAGAGACGGAGGCAAGCCAGGTGAAATGTTTTTGAACAGATGAGCCCTCTGATGTCATTCATTTCGGAGATATTTTATTTTGTATGGCAAGTGTCTGTATACTTATGCGTTTTTCACTCTTTTGAGCACTCTACAAATATTAACCAACCTAATCCTCATAATTACAACCTGATGCCTGCATACCTGTTCTTCTCCCCACTGCACAGATGAGGAGAGGTTGAGGGACATGCCTAAGATCTCACAACTGGTAGGCAAGGAGTCAGCCTTCAAGCCCAGACCATTGAGCTCTGGAACCCTCGCCCTGCACCTGTGCTTGCCGACCACAGTGGACCAGGCATGCTGCTAGAGAAGGGGGGGGTTCAGCAGTGCACCCCAGTCCTGATCTTCTTGGAGCTTTCATTACACTGTAGCAGCAGCAGTGGAATGAAGCAATGGAGACAGCTGCAAACAAGAAAGCCAATAACCGTAGAATGCCATGTGACTGTGCTATGAGGATAAATAAAGTGGGATAAGGGGTTAATGAGAATGGGTTGGAGGGTTTATTTTTAAAACAACCATTGGGAAGACCTCTCTGAAGTGCTGAGACCCTAATTTGGTTACAAAGAAAGGTAGAGAAACTGTACTTCAGGCAGGAAAGCAGGAAGTACAAAGTCCCTGGGGTCAGCAGTGTGTATGTCATGTTCAAGGAAGAAGGTTGTTGTTGGGATGGAGATGAGAGGGTGAGGAGCAGGAAGACATGGAAGAGGTAGCCAGGGGCTAGACCTAAATGTAAATAACTTTGCCTTTTGTTTCAAGAGTGATGGGCAGGCACGTGATCGCGGGTTTTGAGTAAGGCAGGGATATGGTGTGATATCTACATCAGTTACTGGGGTGAGAACAAGCATCAGAAACCAGGAGGAGACCCAGGGTACTAATTAGGAGTGACAAAGGCTAGAAATGATGGCGACTTGCGCAGTTGTATCAGGAGAGGCAGGAAGCATGGTCAGATTTGAAATATCTTTTGAAGATACTTTTCAGAGGATGTGATGCCCAAGTATTCATTTACTTGTTTATTTATTGTCCACGTCTGGTAGTAGAAAATGACCTCAAAGAGGGCCAGAACTTTGTGTTTTGTTTGGTCTGACTCGTCTTCTCCTCATTTTATGAGCAGTTCCTAAAATAGTGCTTGCTGTATAACCAGTTTTCAATATATATTTGTTATGTATTTGTTTAATGAATAATACATTGACTATGAGGTGTGAAGAAGAGAGAGATGTCAAAGTGACTCCATCTCGGGCTGGATCTGCCCATACCGATTCATTAGGACATCAGCTTTCATCCTATGCCCTGAAGACAGAGATGAATATATACATATGTTCATCTATTAATCACAGGACATGACCTTGGGAGGTCATCTAATGCAGCCTTGTGCCCTCAAATAAGTATAAATTGTCATGCTCTTTTTGACTTATGACACAAACTGAGACCCAGATAGACAAAGTGACTTGCCTTAAAAATCCAACATAATAATGATAAGGATACATTTATTTGGCATTTACTGAGTTTTTACGTCCATTGTGAATGACTTTATAGTTACTCACAGTAACTATAGTAGTCCCAGTTACTCAGAGACATCGGGACTGCTGTTATCCCCATTTTACAGATGAGGAAAAGGTGACACTGTGAGGCTGAAGCAGCCAGCCCATTTTAAATTAAAGCAACAACTCTCTGCAACCAGTGTTGGTCTCCCATCCTCTTGGGTGACGTAGGTAAGAGCCCACAAAGGGTCATGAATTACTGGCTTCTACAGAGGCCTCCACTGGCTACATTGTTCTCATGTTCTTTTGGACTTAGCTCCTATTAAACTGAGGAGACAGAGAGACAGTCAATCTATTGCTTTTCTCTGTCCCTGCTTTTAATCTCCCATAAATAGATCATCTTTAACAAAACATACAGCAGGCTAGCTTGAACATGTGATGCTTATGTTATTAGAACAGACTGCAAAGACCTATGGAATTGATTTCTATTGTCTCTTCAAAAGATTCAAAAGCTACTGTAGCTTATCTTCTTTTTATGTCCAACTCTGCTGTAAATGGCCTAGAAGTTAGATGACATTTCCATATACAAATTGGTCACTGGTTATCCTTATTACCTTTTCAATATTCCCATGTGTTTTTAAAAAGATTTATTTATTTATTTGAGGGGGGATGGGTGGGGGTAGGGCAGAGAAAGAGAATCTTCAAGCAAACTCCCCACTGAGAGCCCCATATCAGGGGCTCTATCCCTTCGCCCAAGAGAACATGACCTGAGCCAAAACTAAGAGCTGGACACTTAACCGAAAGAGCCACCCAGGAACTCCAATGTTCCCTTGCATTTAATGACTTAGTGATTAAGACCGTTTTCAGTCTTCAATACTTACTTATGAGATTTTTAAAAATATTTTTATTTATAATTTACTTGAGAGAAAGACAGTAAGTGAACGAGAGAGAGCACGAGTGGGAGGGGGACAGAGGGAGAGGGAGAAGTAGACTCCCCACTGAGCAGGGAGCTCAGTCCCAGGGGCTCAATCCCAGGACCCTGAGATCATGACCCGAGCCGAAGGCAGATGCTTAACTGAGTCACCCAGGCGTCCTGTGAGATGTTTTATATATAGCCAATGGCTAACACTGAACCACTACTCAGAAAAGTTATGACAGATTGAAAAATAAAAACTTGAAGTGTCTAATGATGCATTAAATTTGTGAAGGCCAACAATTTGTATTTTCTTCCACTTTTATGAGAACATTTTTTTTTCAGATCAGTATTAGATGGCTTTTAGAAATGATTGAACACTTCTGGAGGCACCTGTGTGGCCCAGTCAGTTAAGTATCTGACTCTGGATTTTGGCTCAGGTCCTGATCTCAGGGCTGTAGGATCGAGCCCTATGTCAGGCTCTGTGTTGGGCATGGAGTCTGCTTAAGATTCTCTCCCTCTGGGGTGCCTGGGTGGCTCAGTGGGTTAAAGCCTCTACCTTCAGCTCAGGTCATGATCCCATTTTGTTGTTGTTGTTGTTGTTGTCCAAGGTTTATTGATGATATTACAGCACAGCAGAAAGATTCAAACGGCTCCACGTGATGTTTTGAAATTCATCCCGACTGTAGGCTGAGTGACCTGCAGGTTGGACAGGCTGCCAAAGTCCAAGAGTTTCAACATTTCCTTAGTGTCAGGATCCACTTCAATGATCTGCTGATCCAGGGCCGAGACCTCGGGCACATAGTTGTCCCTCCGTTCTCGCTCCTCCTCCTGCAGCTCGATGGAGATGCCCCTCACCGGGCCCCTCTGAATGTGCTTCATCAGGTGCGTGACGTAGCCTGCTATCTTGCGGAGCTTCTTGCTGGGGATGATGGCGATTTCCTCGGACACGCGCTTGTTGGTGTGGAAATCGTTGCCCAGGCATGTGTAGTACTTCTCGATGATGACCCGGGCCGCCTTCTTCACGGTTTTGGTGCGGACGCGGCCCATGTTGGCGGGTATAGTAAAAGGATCCTGGGATCGAGCCCCACATCGGGCTCTCTGCTCAGCGGGGAGCCTGCTTCCTCCCTCAATCTTTGCCTGCTTCTCTGCCTGCTTGGGATCTCTGTCTGTCAAATAAATAAATAAAATCTTTAAAAAAAAAAGAAAAAAAGATTCTCTCCCTCTTCTTCTGCCCTGCCCATGCTCGCTCTCATTCTCTCTCTCTCTCTTTCTTGCATGAGTGTGTTCAAAAATATAAACAAACAAAAAAAACAAGAAATGATCAAACACTTCTGAATACTAGAACATGTGGCATAATCACAGAATAAAATTTCATGTGTGTGTGTGTGTGTATATATATATATGTATATCTCTCTCTCTCAAGAAGGGCAGGTATAGAATTTTAACACATGATTAATTACGGACCTACTGTTTCTATCAAGTACTAGACAGAGAGTTATAAAACATGTCAAGAGTAATCTGGATATACAAAACCAGGACAGAGACTTTCCCATTTTCTAACCAAGAACTCGAAAGGGCCGATGTCACTTAGCCTCTGTCAAGTCCTGACGGCTCTTTGGGGCTCTGTCGCTTCATTTGAGGAAGAGATGTAATTAGGCCACAGGAATTTAAAAATACAACACTAATAGCTAACATTTTGGGGTGCTTATCTATGCTAAGTACTGTTCTAAGCACTTTAAATGCATTAACTCAATCCTCACAACAACTTGGTGAAGCAGATAGTATTATTATTGTCATTGTGCAGATGGGGACAACACGCAATGTGAGACTCAGTGAATTATACAATACGCTGTGACAGATGAATGGCTGAGCAGGGATTGGAAGGCAGGCAGTCGGGCCTCAACGTCCAAGTTCTTAACCACTGCTCTCTGGTATCTCTCAACCATAATTTGAATGACATCATTTTTTCCCAGCTCTTAGCAGGTGCTAAGTCGTATTCTGAGACCATCTTTTATCTCCTTCAACTGTTCCAGCTACCCAGTGAAGTTGGGGCTGCGGTTGCCATGAGAGGTAAGGAGTCTAGAACTTCCAAAGGCTAGGATTTATTTTATTACCTGTTTCTGCTTTCTTTCTTCTCCCCGTTTAGCTGTTGGCATTAGGAGGCAGAAATAGAATTAATGCCGAAGACACAGAATATCAGGACTGGAGGGGAAGTAAACGATAAAGCACGACCGCTGATACGAGGCTTCTCCACTCTCTCTGGCTGGGCTTGAACCTCCACTAACAGGGTTATTAATTCTAGACCTTTCTCTCTGGATGGAGAAGCTGGATTCTGTTTCAGATTTTTTTCAAAGATTTTATTTATTGATTTGACAGACAGAGATCACAAGCAGGCAGAGAGGCAGGCAGAGAGAGGAAGAAGCAGGCTCCCCGCTGAGCAGAGAGCCCCAGGCAGGGCTCCATCCCAGGACCCTGGGATCATGACCTGAGCTGAAGGCAGAGGCTTAACCCACTGAGCCACCCAGGCGCCCCTGTGTTTCAGATTTTAAGAAAGCCTTTTCTCATTTTAAAGAAGCTGATGTAAAACAAGAGGGAGCTATTATTTAAAAGGAATCCAAGGGGCTGGGGGGCTGCCAGTCAGTTGGATGTCTGGCCTCAACTTGGGTTGTAACCGGAAGGGTCCTGGGATTGAACCCCACCTCCAGCTCTCTGTTCAGTGGGGAACCTGCTTCTCCCTTCCCCTCTGTCTGCTGCTCCCTCTGCTTGTGCTCTTTCTCTCTCTCCAAATAAATAAATAAAATCCTTTAAAAACTAATAAAATAGAAGGAATCCTTGGGGAAAAGTAAAAAAGCAGTGGGAGTTCAAGACTAATCCCAAAGTTATCAGCTATCAGTTTTCTAAACCATATAAAGCTATAGAGGAAAAGGTGGAGATACTATTTGACAATCCAAACTATAGGTAAAACAGCTAGGGGAGGTGGCCTTGTTTTAACCTTGAGACCCCTGTCAAGGGCGTATAGGGTTTTACAGCCAGGCTGGAAATGGCATATAGTACTTCTGTTCACATACCATCAGGCAGATGCTAGTCACATGGTCCAAACCTAATTGCGGAGAAGGCTAGGAAATGAAGTCTTCCTATGTGACAAGGAAGAGGAAAATAAAACAGGCTTTGAGAAATGTATAGATTATCTCTGCCCAATTACAATGACTTCTACAAGTCTACCCTTAGATTTCCATTTAATATTTAAGGAGGTAATTATGAAAATGAACCAGGTGAACTGTATCCCTTGCACCAATCACTATTTCTAACATATTGTAAGAGAGCACTAAATATTTATAGAATTAATGAATGAATTAACCTCACAAGTTTGGACATGAAAGTTCATCAACCTGTAAGTCTAGGACTTGGAATACAAACAGAAATTCTCTTTGAGCTGGCTCTGCACCAACTGCCTTTTCTTCCCCCCAGAACTTCTAGGGTTTAAAAGGTTACTTTAGAGAGCACAAAATGGAGAAATTAATTCTAGAACATAAGACCAAGTGTTTAGTCTTGGCTTTGACATTTTCTAGGTATGTGGTCTTTAGCAAAACCTTTCACCTTAATGGACTTCAGATTCCTCATCTACAAATGGTGGGAGGTAGAACACCTGGGTGGCCCAGTTGGCTAAGCATCTGACTCTTGATTTTGGCTCGGGTCATGATCAAAGAGTCATGAGATCAAGCCCCATGTCAGGCTCCATACTTAGTGCTCAGCATGGAACCTGCTTAAGATTCCTCTGACCGCCTCCCTATGTTCCTCCCCACCCCACTCACTCTCTCTGTCTCTCTCTCTAAAAATAAAAATAAACCAATGGAAGGAGGACATATATGGAGACTATCAGGGGCCTATCCAGTAGTCCTTTCACTTCTTCTTGGATAACAGAACCCCAACTGTTAGTAGGTGTCAGCTGCCCACCTTCAGAGGATTAATTGTGATTGATTTAAGCCAACAATGGCAATTTGGCTTTAGACACTAATTAGTCTAAAGGTAAGCTTGTAATGAGGTTATGGCCAAGGAGATTAAGGGGTTATCTGCTGGAGGACTTTGGGAAACGTTTTTCCTCTTTGATAACAGTGGAAACTGCACAAGAAAGAAGATTTTTGGCCCTATCCTTTCATTTCTGCTTGGATGCTGAAGGTTAAGATTGTAATACTTGGAGCCACTGTAGCTTGCCTAGCACCTTGAGAGGAGAACTTGAAAATGCACTGAAGATCCAGCACAGAAAGATTAGAAGAGCCAGGGTCCTCAGTGACATCGTTGAGCCTTTGAAGTAACCCTGGGATAACCTAGTTCCAGTCCAAAAATGTGCAACCCCATTGTTTGAACCACTTTATCTGCATATCCTCTTACTTGCAGCCAAGAACATTCCCAACCAACAAAGTAGATAAGTTTTAGAAGTCTCTCCAGATTCAAAATTGTCAGAGTATTAAATAATATTTCAAAAGGGAAAAAAAAGTAATTGTCAGGGAATATATGAAACGATAGGAAAAGTTTTAAAAGGAGAAGAAACAATTGAGGGTGGACTAAACTTAGATATATCAATCAGGTGACAAGCATGGCATAAAACGCGGAAATGCAAATTGAAATGCCCATAGAAACAGAAAACTAGGTCAGGTCCCTGTGGAGGAAGGAAAAGAGCTGGTGCAAGTCTGTAGGATCAGAATTAGACAGTAAATATAACCCAAACAAATGCACAGCTTTATCGAGAAACAAATGACCATAAAGTCTTTTGAAATTACATTCACTCAAAGTAAATGCTGTCTTTTGATAAGTAGAAGGGTACTAAAAACAAGTGACTTCAAAATGATCTCTTCCCATCGAAATTTTATGCGTCTATGTTTGCTTTTTATAACTACCATCTTTCCAGAAAAGATCGCCTATGATCGGATGATTAGAACAAGTGGAAAGTCAAACCGGAATAAGGAATAAAGGCATTGCAGACTGTCTGCGGGTCCTACATGAAACAAGGCTATCCACTGCCTGAGTCTGATTTTGCTAGAGAAGCTATGAGCAAGGTATCTGATATTTACAAAGTACTCCATAAATATTGGTTGAGTCTGATTTTGCATAACATATTTTAAGTGAATATTCTCTACTTAGAGAAAAAAGAAATCAGTAAGAACTCTTCTGGAGTCTTCCAGAAGAGACATAAAGATGTGAGGTCCGTTTTGAACAATAGATCACATTTACAACCCTGTGTTTGGGTGATGTACACAGGAATATAATAAAAACGACCAATATTTGTTGAATACTCACCATGTGCCACATATTGTATATTCATTTTTTTCTTTTAACCCTTGTAACAGCTCTGCAAACTAGGAACCTTTATTAGTTTCATTTCACAAATGAACAAACTAAAATTCAGTGGAGTAGCCTTATCAAGGTCACTCAGCCTAGAAAGCAACAGAACCAGGACTCAAGCTCAATTCTATCTGACTCAAAAATCCTGTCATTCACCACTATACTCTACTGCCTCTTCATCAGAGGAGGAGAAGAGGGGAAAATGAACAGGAAGAGAGGGTTCTGGAACTGTCAAGGCTAGAAGACAGGTGCATCTCAGGTAGGTAGGATCAGAGAAGTGCAGGCTACATGCAGGAATTAGAAAGAAAACAAACTCTTCTTTGGAGATTTGAGAGAATTGGGGGATGGAGACAACTTAACTTGGAGCTGGGATAGAAACATAAAACCAAAACAAACAAACACAGTCTTCTAAAATAATCAGAAAAAGAATGGACAAAGAACTGTTCGATTCAGATAACTAGCATGTCTGGCTTTCTCTGGTATCACAGGAAATCTCAAAACAAGTTTTTACCTCCCACGCTAGATTCTTCCTAATTCAGCTTTTCTGAGATCTGATGGAACTCTCATTCTGGAAAAGCAAAACATTTGCTGAATCTTCCACTTGCCTTGTTAGCAATTTCTTCTTTTAGAAGATCCAGGGAGCAATGATGAGGGACATGTGACGGGGTGGAGAGTGTGCTGATGAGCTCAGATTTTCAGAGGGTACGTACAGGAGGAGGGCATGAGGGACACAATCAAGACTGAATGCACCAAGACGAGCAAAGCCCTATAGGAATAATGCCTGGATCTCTAAAGCTTATTTTAAAATGCTACGAATGATTAAAAAAAAAAAAGATTCTTGTAGTTTATTCTTGTAGTTTATACAGAGATCAGGCCTGCTGCTTGGGGCTGAAACACACTGTTAACAGATTTAAAAATAAAAAGCAACAAATGGAAACAACTGGCAAAATCAAATAATATGTTTGGAAAGGAACTAAGAATGAAAATGGTGGGATCTAGTGGGGACCACAAGAGATAGGGCAGAAATCCTGGAGTAGCATCAGAAGAGCTATTTGCCACTCAGAGGACAGAAGGAATCTGAGGAGAAAGATTAATTACGAGGACCTAGAGAAGGAGAGTGTCATATAGAGCTTGGAGCCTTGAGAGGAGCACTAACCTTTAGCAGAGAGACGTGCAAAAACCCAAGGCTGCCTTATAGGAAGAAAGCGTAGATCCCTGATCTTGCCTCCTTTCTCCCTTCAACCTCCTGCAAGGGTTGCCATTGGCTAAATCCAGTTGGGACCCAGAAGGCAAAGGAGACCTTAGTGTGGAACAGTCCGGGAAGATCGTAGGGCAAAGAGAGGAGCCAAAAAGGGTGAGAGAGAATCCAGGGGATCCACAGAAGCTGGCACATGACCCCAAAGACTTGGTATGTCTACAATTACCATGTAAAGTAGGCACCAGATAGTAACTAGCAAAATACCCTTAAAGTACAGAGCCTTCCCAATATATTTCCCAGGCTCTGGCTATTACTTGTACCTAAACCAACACTGACAGTGCTACTCTCCAGCAATTCTGCAAATATTTCTGTAAAAAATGCCTTCTTTCTAGGTAGCTTTAGGTCTCACTAGGTTTTAGGAAGGTGATTAGAACTACATGGCTGGTTACTTTGAAACCAACAGCAGAGACAGCTGGAATCAAAGAGCCCTGTTCCCTTCCATTATGCAGCCTTGGTGGTGAGAAGCAGCTTCCAGGAAGGGACTGCATTACCCAGCCTCACTTTCTTCTAAAAGAGGGCCAGGTGACTAATTCTCACCAATGGAATGAAAGCAAAGGTGATTTGTGTCTGTAGAGCCAAGGCCATTAGGGATATAGTGTGACCTCGTGCTCACTTCCCTTTTTATAGTGAACACTGGTGGTCATGTGCCAAGACTGCGGTGTCACGAGATGCAAAGACCACAATTTCCAAGTTGCCACTTACATGAACACCACTCAGGAGAGTCACCTGACCTGGAATAGCCACATTTTGAAAGTGACAAGTAAACTTTTCCTGTGTTAAGGGTAATTAGTTCTTTGTTAGAGCTGTTAGCCTATCCTGACAAATGTAAGACCCTTTACTCTGTAGTTATTTTCCATAATCTCACTTTCAAATTCCTTACCCTTGGCTTCAAATTACAGTAGTCAGGATAAAAGACTAGTAGAAAATTGTCCACTAGCTGCCTCACCAAGATTTTGCTGTTTGACCATTCTGTGACAGAAACATTTGCACTGAATATTTTTGTTGTTAGAAGACACCCACATTATTTTCTTTTTTTGAAATTGAAGTTTGATGCAGTCTTGGAATCATATAAAGAATATTGTATTCGGAGCATCCGAGTCCAAGTTTTACCACTTCCTTATGTGCCTGACCTTGGGCAGGTCCCATCAGCCCTCATCTCTGTCAAGCAAGGATATTAATAATGCCTCTCTGTCAGGTTGTTGTGAGGATCAAATAAGATAAGGGCTATGGAAACACTTTGTTCACAGTAAAGCTTTAGACAAAATCAGTTCTCATCTCTAGGAACAGGAAGTCAACTTGCATTTGCCTTTTAAATGTGTTCTCTGGTCATGGTGTTGTCAAGTTAGCTCCCCCTCCTTTTCTCTCAGATGGTGAGGTTCACTTCCTTCTACTCTGTCTCACCTCTATTAACAAGAAAGTAGTTCTTTGTATTGTTTGAAATTTTCACAATCTGAGTTTTGCCCAAGGAAGAATGATTTTTTAAAAACTGGGTCCAAAAACAAATTAATAGAAATAATTTCTGTACATTTTAGGGCCATGGGTTTACAATACAGCTCATTCTTTGCCCTGGGCTTTAGTTTCTCAGCGAAGTTGTTGGATTTCTATGCATTCCACGTGCACCCCCCCAAAGTGTGCGTGTGTGTGTGTGTTTATCTCCAGACACCCTATTTATTATTCCAGATAAAACATGCCTTTTGTTGTTTTTAATTTCCCCTGTATTTATAAGTAGGATTTTTAAAATCACTAGGTCTTCTTTAAACCTCAAGACATAAATAGTGGATCAACTTCAATCCTCTTGTTTAATAAATAAGGAAACAGAATCCCAGAAGACCAGAGATATTTCATGACCCAATTTAAGTACCACCTCCTCCAATAAGCTTTTCCAGTTTTCTCTTCCCTCTTTCAAGCTGAGTGAGGTACCCTTTCTCCACCATAGAACGTGTGGGGGAGAGACAGAACCAGGTTCTGAATGCTTCATAGGAAGGCACCAAGTCTTCTCTGCCCTCCCAAGAACTTCTGACCTCCATGTAAATCTCCAGCTATCTTCCACCTCTGCGCCTTTGGCCAAAACTGGGCCACATGATCTAGTTGCAGGGGAGGCTGGAAAAGAGAATTTTTAACTGAACACATTGCCCCCTCCACAAATTGGGGTTCTATGAGCAGAGAAGAAGGGGAGATGGATATGAGTTAACTGTCTAAGTACATCCTGGTAATAGAATGGTGCTAGGACTCAGGTATGCTGAGTTTCAGCCCAAAGCTCCTTCCACTACCTAGTACAACCTCAATACCATATATCCAGTCATATGAGTATTTGGTTCCGCATTCTTTTTAAAAAGAATCATGATTTTCTCCCTGCAATATCTGAATTCCTCTAAAAGATGTATAACCAATCTTATTATTGGGAATTTTCTCTCCAATTTCTCTGTAGTATTTATCCAAATACTTTAGTAATAGGAATGTGACATTGATGGAAATCTAATAAATGTAAGATCTTTGTGGAGTTTGTGGGGTTTTCCCAGTTTTTGACTTCGCTTATTTCCAGACTCAAATGTATTATGACAGGTAATTCTATCTCACCCAACACTACAGAGTTATTAATAACTTGCCCTGCTGAATAAATCAGAGACCCCGAAAAAATGTGGAGTAAGCACTTGTTATGCACATATGGGATTTACCAAGTTTCTGCATTTGAAGGTCTAATATTAGGATTCACATGTCGTGCAAGGCTTTGCAGAGAAAAAGACATTTCACGTCTTCTTGACTTTGAAAATAGGCTATACTTTGCATGCAAACAAGTCTATGAGAGTATAGCGATTTTGAATAAATCACCAAGAAACAAGGTTTCAATAAACTCTAAGAAACACATTTTCAAGATCATTGCAGAAAATTAAATTAGGTGCAAGGATTTACATGACCTAGGGGATCAGGAGTTAGGCTGCACTTTGGGTTGGGCTGTTCTCATAATTAGCGGTGTGACCTTATGGAACATTCAGGGTCTTTGGTTCTGTCATCTGTAAGAAGGGATGGTTGTACCAGGTGATCTTCAAGGCGCCTGTGCATGTCTAAATTCTCTGATTCCATTTCTTCTTATGCACTGAGATCAAGAGAGCCAATTTAGGGAGTTACATGATGGCCAAATCCTGAAAAGGGCACAGTAACCTTTTGCCAGCATTACCCCTGGATTTAAGGCTGATAAATTTTTAGAATTTATTTATCATAGAATTGTTACTATTTTGGCAGGTTACCTTTTGTTGGCAATTTACAGGCTTGTAATCATCAGAAAAATGCTGTTTTGAATTCAACTCTTTTCATGCAACATTTTATCATAACTATTTGGCAATATCTCCACAGAGTCTTCATAATCACCGTTGTAGTGGGGCGATGTCATTCCATTTGGCCGATATGCCCCAAATCTGGGGCCAT
Source organism: Mustela nigripes (assembly GCF_022355385.1). Lineage (NCBI taxonomy): Eukaryota > Metazoa > Chordata > Mammalia > Carnivora > Mustelidae > Mustela > Mustela nigripes. The sequence continues at coordinate 14,900,958 of NC_081562.1, forward strand.
CCTTGCCCTTCCTCTCATATTCTACATTTGGTTCTTCAGCAAATCCTATCAGCTCTACCTTCAGATTATGTCCAGAATCTGATCCCTTCGCACCATCTCTGCTGTAACCACCCTGTCCAGGCCGCCATTGTCTGCTGTCTGGTTTATTTTCATGGTCTTCTATCTGACATGTCTGGTTCCACTACAGTTTGTATTTCTCCTTGAAATACAAGGAGAGATCCTTTCAAACCATTGTCTTATCTTGTCCTTCTCCTCAAAACCCTCCAGGAACTTCTCATCTTATGCAAATCCAAATCTTCCTATGACCTTAAGATCCTACATGACCTGGTTTCCCTTCTACATCTCTGACCCCATCTTCAACCATCGTTCCCCTCACTCACTCTGTTCCCAATATCCAGGCCTCCTCGTTGCTTTTGCCAGACGATCCTGTCCCAAAACCTCTGCACTCACTGCAACCCCAACCCAGAATGTCATTCTTCCCACGTTCTCATTCCCCCTCTTATTATTTTCAGGTTTCTCTTCAAAAGTCCTTTCATCAGAGAAGGCTTCCCTGTCCACCCTGCTAAAAGAGCAACCACCCCCCAACACTATATGGATTTCTTTATTTTTATTTATGACACTTCGCATCCCCTGATGTATTATTTACTTATTTATGGCCTTTCATCACCACCACTGGAAATGGAAGCCCCATGAAGGCAGGGACTTTGTTTTCTTCACTGCTGTATCCCCATGATCAGAAGAGTAGGTCAATAACTATTTGTTTAATGAATGGATTAAACTAGTTGATCAAGTAGGACTTCAGGTTATAGGTCTGGTGGTGAAACACTCAGGAAAGAATTTTAGGAAGCAAGACAAGATAAGCAAAAGAGATCACATCACGAAGATCCCGGTGTGTCACGCCAAAGTTTTCAAAATGTTATCTTTGCCTAAGTGGGACCCATAGAAAGACCTGCATCAGGGAAACAACAAAACCATATTTGTATTAAGAAACTAAACTAAGACCCTGAGATCTTGACCTGATCCCGGTGTGTCAAGAATTTCTGAGAAGCATAAGTCAATGGTTTTAAGACCACTGGTGGTCAGTGGTGTCAAAGCAACAGCAAGCTCAAGAAAGGGAAAGACTGAAGTATGTCCCTGAAATCCAGCCATTGGGAAAGTCAAAAGGGACGTTGATAGCAATTTCAGGCGTAAAAATCAAATTGCAGTGAAACTACAGAGAAGGGAGAAGGAGCTAAAGGCATGGTTAGGAATTTGGAGAGAAAATTACAGTGTAGTCTTTTTGATTTGTTTTGTTTTGCTTTTTGTATCTCCTATAATTCAGACCTTTGATATGGCTGAAAGAAAACTAATCAGCTGGAGGAAAACCACTTATTTTTTGGTGATGACCTAACTCTGCCAAGTGCATTAGCCTATGACCACTTTTAGCCTTGAAAAACAAAACAAAATAAAGAAGGTAGTTGGCTTAAAAGAAATTATTATCTGTGGTAGAGACAAAAGTTACCTACCCATCATTCTTTCTCATGTTCTTTAACATGAACAGAACTCTGATTTTATTCAGGGTAATAATGTGTTCAGCTAAGTCTTCTTCTCTTGGACTCCTTTGCAACTAGGGAGATGTACATGCAAATCTTTGGGTGGAGCTTTCAGGAAAGCTCCTTAAAGAATACAAACTCAACAGGAGGGAGACTTTTCTTTTCTTTCTTTCTTTCTTTTTCTATTAGACATGGTGGTTTTATTTTTTTATTTATTTATTTTCAGCATAACAGTATTCATTGTTTTTGCACCACACCCAGTGTTCCATGCAATCCGTGCCCTCTCCAATACCCACCACCTGGTTCCCCCAATCTCCCACCCCCCGCCACTTCAAACCCCTCAGATTGTTTTTCAGAGTCCATAGTCTCTCATGGTTCACCTCCCCTTCCAATTTTCCCCAACTCCCTTCTCCTCTCTAACTCCCCTTGTCCTCCATGCTATTTGTTATGGTCCACAAATAAGTGAAAGCATATGATAATTGACTCTCTCTGCTTGACTTATTTCACTCAGCATAATCTCTTCCAGTCCCGTCCATGTTGCTACAAAATTTGGGTATTCATCCTTTCTGATGGAGGCATAATACTCCATCGTGTATATGGACCACATCTTCCTTATCCATTCGTCTGTTGAAGGGCATCTTGGTTCCTTCCACAGTTTGGCGACTGTGGCCATTGATGCTATAAACATTGGGGTACAGGTGGCCCTTCTTTTCACTACATCTGTATCTTTGGGTTAAATACCCAGTAGTGCAATGGCAGGGTCGTAGGGAAGCTCTATTTTTAATTTCTTGGGGAATCCCCACACTGTTCTCCAAAGTGGTTGCACCAACTTGCATTTCCACCAACAGTGTAAGAGGGTTCCCCTTTCTCCACATCCCCTCCAACACATGTTGTTTCCTGTCTTGCTATTTTGGCCATTCTAACTGGTGTAAGGTGATATCTCAATGTGGTTTTAACCTTTGCCTTTCCTTTTTATCTTTTGAAAAGGAGATGTGATGGCTGGACCTACAATAGCCATATTGGGCCCATGGAGCTACTTTGAGGATGGAAGTTATAGGCTAAGGTTAGCATAGCTGAAAAGACATTCAGATCCCAAATGCTATCACAGAAATACTATTCTTTCCTTAAAATTTCTCCCCCCAGGCTTCTCGTATGTGAAAGAATAAACCCCTATTTGGTTGTAGTCCAGTCTCTGCTTGCTATTAGCAGCTGAACACAATTCCTAATTGATGCATCACCTTAAACTCTTCTATTTGAGTCTGGCTTTCTCTAAGAGCCATCATCACTGTACTGTAATATTCTAAGCCCTGAAATAGCCATCTGCTTGAGAAATATACTCACCTGGTTGCTGATGCCTAAAATCCCTGGGATAGCAGCCAGAGTCTTGTTTTCCCACTCAAGATAAGGCTTATGTTGCAAATACCCATGAGAGAGATGTCTCATGAAGTTAAATTTATTCTCTGAGCTTGAACTGGGTTTCAGTCTGGGATGGGGAAGGAACATGATAAGGATAGACGTCCAGGGAACAGGGGGCATCAAAGGGATAGGAGCTTCTGCTGGAACACTAGAGCCCGGATGACATATTTTACCAGTTTCGTAAATTTACCTTAAAGTGGGCCCAGGAGAGGGACCAGTAGAAAAATAAAATAAAATAAAATAACTAATAAAATAAACTAATAATAAAATTTTTATTTTAATAATAAAATAAACTAACAAATAAAATAAAATAAAATAACTAATGTTTACAGAGCATTCATTCTATACCACGCATTTTACTTACATTATCTCATTGAATCCCTACGACATCCCTATGAGATTAGGTGGTTTTGTTTTTAAACCCATCTTACACATGAGGGAACTGGGCCACAGAAATTTTAAATAGAGATCTGACATTTGAACCATGATCCTTCTCATACCAGAGCCTTAACTAATGATAATTTAAGTGATATTAGCATTATTATTTTATATGTCTTCACATTAACAGCTTTATGAAGTAGTTACAATTCATATCCCCATTTTATAGATGAGAAACTGAGGTGAGGAGAGGTTAGGGAATTTGCCACTGGTCGATGTGGCTAGAAAGTGAGAGAACTGAAATTTGAGTTCATGTTTGTCTCACTCTAGAACTGACTGATAGACACTGAGGGGAGAAATTTAATTTTTCTAACCTTTTTCAAGGCCCCTCATTTTTAACCCACTAAAAAGCCAGAAAATATCACTCAATATATCTTAGTCTTCCAAGGCTCAATTCATTATTAGAAGAAAACACTCTATAAATCCACTCATACAGGCCTCAGTGACACCCAAGAGAGTGACACCCATTATTCTCCTTATTTTAAGAATTTGGATGCACAGAGATCACGAGACTTACCCAAATATAATTAAGGAAACAAAATACATTCTGGTGGATTGCCCTAGGACCCTAGTCCGGGCAGTCTAGCAGCGAGATGAAAGATGGAGCTCTTCTGTGTAATTCTGGGCTTGAAAAGCTCCCAGAGGCCTCAGACTTACAGAGGAAATTTTAAAAATGAAACTTTATTTCCCCTCCTCCTCTCCCCTTTTTGAAATAAAAGCTTATTTTTCACTGCTGAGGAAGTCACTCACAGCAGCCCATCGTCTGGGAACAGTGTTCATGTGTTAGGGACTCAGGGGTTGGGGCTAGAGGTGCCTGGAATAGAAAGGGGCCCATGGATCATACTGACATCTGAAAAGGCCCCTGGAAGGAAGGAAGAGACTGAGCTGGGCTGACTGGCTATCAGCTGCCGCTTTCTGAGGCCTCAGGCATGTTCTCTTTCAGCTGACAGAAAAAGTCACTGAGGTGAATAGAGGACACAACAGAAAGCACGAGCTCAGGCTGGAATTCACTTACAGGTGCATTGAGACAGGCTCCCAAAGCATCTCCTTGGCCTCTCCTCTCCACTGTGACCCTGACGTGGCTGGATAGAGTCTCCAGCAATTCAAACTGGAGGGTTCTAGAAGGGAGACAGGTCTCTGGGACATTTCATTGCAGAAAGTGGCTGCAGAGGGTCAGCACTTTTCAGCTCCATGATGTTAAATGGTCCAATGAGTGGACTGTCGAAACACATGTTGGTTAATGAGAATTTTTGCATGAACTCAAGCTTGGGGATAATTTTTTAATTAAATCATAACAACAATGAGAGATTATTTCCCACTTTTCAAATACTTGATTTTTTTTTTTAATAGTAGTCAATACTGAGATAGGGTAGGGGCATGGAATGATTTTCTCAGACTCACTGAGTGGGCACAAAGATTGGCAAACAGCTTAGTGAAAGCCTTTAAA
>NC_081562.1:14920790-14961073 GCF_022355385.1 Mustela nigripes
GATTCATATTCCTTGGCCCACTAATTTCACTCAAGAATTTATTCTAAGGAAATAATTAGAAATGCAAACAATGATTGGCATACAGGGATATTGTTATAAGTACCTTTTCTGAAATCTGTCCAGAGCAACCATTATGAACATTTACCTTTGTGGGAATTCCCCTTCTCCCATGGTTGAAATGTCATCTTTCCATCCATCCCACCCCTTGGCCACCACTGTCTAGAGGAAGCAGGACTGGGCACCTGACCCAGCCTGGACCAGTGATAATTCACACCCCCTTGACCAATCACTGTTTATTTGTCCAGGGACGGCTAGTTATTTTTCAAGTTGGGTTTCCCTTGCACCTGAAGTAGTGCAGATGTTTAGTTATAAGAGCAGAAGTTGGAGACACGAAATGTGTTCTAATGCAGGACTGATTAGATAAACTATGGTACACCCATAAATGAAATACACATGACTTAATAAATGGAATGTATTATGATTGTTACCATCAGCATTCAAACATGTTGTGTCATATCTTCTATTTAAAAGGATATCCTCGGGGCACCTGGGTGGCTCAGTGGGTTAAGCCGCTGCCTTCGGCTCAGGTCATGATCTCAGGGTCCTGGGATCGAGTCCCACATCGGGCTCTCTGCTCAGCAGGGAGCCTGCTTCCCTCCCTCTCTCTGCCTGCCTCTCTGCCTACTTGTGATCTCTGTCTGTCAAATAAATAAATAAAATCTTTAAAAAAAAAATAAAAATAAAAATAAAAGGATATCCTCCTTTGACCCACTATGTCCTCCTCCATCCCACATCCCACCTCTCTCCTTCCTTTTCTGCAAAACTACTAGAAGAGTTTACCTAAATTCCCTATCAGCAGTCTCTTTTCCCGTTCTTTCTGAAATTCTCTCTAATCAGGCTCTGCTCCACCAGAATTGCTCTTGTTGGTCACCAGTGACTTTCCGTTGGCAAGTCCATTGACCAATGTTCGTTCCTCATCTTTCTAGACCTTATCAGCAGCGTTGATAGAGTTGATGGCTTAGATCTTGAACTTCTTGCTGCTATTTCTTGTTCTCCTACCTCCCTGTTCACTGTCTCTTAGTCTTCTTTTGTTGGTTCCTCCTCACTCTTCCCACTTCTGGACATTGTAGTGTTCAGAACTCAGTCCTTAGGACTCTACACTTTTCTTTTCATACTCCTTTGGGGACTTCATCCTGCCATGACTTTAAGTGCCTTGTATGCACTCTGTATGTACTATGAAGACTTGCAAGTTATAGCTCCAGCTTGAGTTTCTGTCCTAAATTCCAGACTCCGATATCAAACCGCTTACTCTACTTCTGAACTTAGATATCTAACAGGCATCACAAACTTGTCCAAAACTGATACCGTAATTTACTCTTTCCTCCAAGATCCATCTCTGAAATTTGCTCCTCTAATCTAAGTGAATGAGCACTGCCATTCACCTCATTGGCCAGGCCCTTCTATTCATAGGGGCTATTCCTGGACAGTAGAATCACAAATGATTTTGCTTGTTTTTTTGTTTTTCTTTGCACTGTTGAAGGAGCAGCATTGACCAGAAGAAGAATCAACCACATTAGAGAAGAGAACGGATTCAGAAATGAAGAGTAGATAAGGAATCTGTGAATTTAAGGCAATGGGTACAATATGTTAAAAAAAAAAAAAGTGGAAAATCAGGTAAAACTGAAAACTGCAGAATGTTCGCATTCTATGACCAAGAAAACGAGGTAGCAGCTGGAGTTTGACCAAATGGAGCAACGAGTTTGCGTGAGACTGATAATCGCAGGACTTAGCTTTACCACATGTACATGACCAGACCAGAATATTTGGTCTGGGTTCTAGGCTAGGTTAGACTCAGTTCAAAATTCCTTCTCCTCAGCATTATTCCTGAAAAAGCATAAAGAGTATGAATAGGACAAGGCTGCAGGACCATGGACTTGGCCCCCATTCTTTCTTATCTCAGAGAGGTGCACCTAGACTCAGCCCACATGGATGCGTTATCTGCCAGATCAGAGGAGTACAGAGTCACCAGCTTGACGTTTCCTCCACCCTCAGCTGGGACAGGTTAGAAACAATGAATATTACCACAGAAGGCCAAAACTCTGCCTCTCAGCCTGTCAGGTCATTTAAGCCAATGGCTCTGGTTCCAAAACTTGAAATTCTGCACTGGCCTAATCTTGCATTCCTGCACTTGTATTTCAAGGCCAGGGGTTTATTTTTTCTGTCTGCCCAGAGGCTTTCTGTGTGCAAGACTCACCCTGGAAATCTGTATGAGTCAGGGCTCTCTAGAGAAACAGAACCCATAGGATGATTCTACACATATAAAGATTTCTTTAAAGAGTTGGCTGACATGATTATGGGGACTTAGCAAATCCAAAATCTGATGGGATGGGCCAGCAGGCTGGGAACTAGGAAATAGCTGCACTTGAGACTGAAGACTATCTGCTGGCAGAATTTCCTCTTGCTGGGGATGGGCAGTTTTGTTTTATTACGGCCTTCAACTGATTAGATGAGGCCCACTTATGTTATGAAGAGTAATCTGCTTTACTCAAAGTCCACTAATTTAAATACTAATCTGATTCGAAAAACAGTTTCACAGAAACATCCAGAATAACATTTGAGCAAATATCTGAGAATCATGGCACATAAAATTAGCCATCACAGTAGCCAGACTTAGTCGGTTAAGCACCCCACTCTTGATTTTGGCTCAGGTCATGATCTCAGGGTCATGAGATTGAGGTCCATGTATGGCTCTGCACTCAGGGGAGGTCGACAGGAGATTTCCTCTCCCTCTCTTTCTGCCCCTTCCCCTACTCCCTCTTAAAAAAAAAAAAAAAAAAAAAAAGCCATGTGACCTAACTAGATCTACCATGGAGGAAGTCAGAGAGGGGGTTTGGGAAAGGTTTGTGTACTGGAGGGAACACATATGAGTTATGTGTAAATGGCTTAAACTGAGCCTGTGCAGTTAGAGCTTCTGGGTTCCAAATGACGTTCTCTTTTTTTCCTATTAACTTCAGATGGAGTCATGTGGTTGTGTATCAGTGATGTTTTGCCAGCCCCACCCATTGGCATCACTGCCTGGAAGGAATCTTCGAACAGACTGTCAGGAGCTCATTAACCTATTGAGCTGGGACCACAATTGTAGCTGTCTGATGGTTAGATGCTGTGTACCCCAGGAAGCCTGAGCATACCTGAATACAATCATGGGAGAACAAGAAAATATGTACTTTTTTATTTTAGAAATTTCCTGTAAAAATATTAAAATAAATTGTATATAATGAAACAAAAATAACAAATATTAAAAATATGCTTGTTGAAGGAAAGTAAGGCCAGCAGAGGACAGGGGTCAGGAAACGAGAGAGCACAAATAGGGAACCAGGAAACTCACAAGAACACATTTCACCTCTGAGAAGCTCTTTCTCCTGTACCCCACCCAAGTCACTGGTTGGACCTGGTACCTTTGTTCTTGATTCCCGTCATTACTCTAACCTTGAATGCTGGATTCTGATGTCACCTGCTATTTGGTTCTTATGGTCCAATTTTCTGAACTTGAGCTATGAGATTGAATGTGATTAAAATCATAATAAATGTTTATGGGAAGAGTTCTGAGCCTTTTCCCTAACATTTGACTGAGGTTGCCTTTGTAATATTGATTTTTATAAGTTATTTTGCCATTTCTTATTTATAAAATCATAAATTACAAGGCTGGCAGAAATCTTAGGGTTGATTAAGTTCAACTCCCTGAGGGTTAGGAAACTGAAGTCCAGGGAGGAAACTGAGCAAATGACTTGCTCAAGACCAGCATCTCCCTAAGATGAACCCAGGCTCCAGCTCACCTGTGTCCTAGCACTCTCCCTAGAATAGCACAGGGAGAAAAGGCACGCTGTATTACAGGCAAGAAGCAGAATCCCTTCCTGCCAACAGAGGCACAGGACTCTTTCCATATATTGCACATTACTCTGGGAATTAATAGCTCAATTTGGTATTAAACGAAATGGCTCACGTGGCTGATCTGGCCCAAGTGAAGGATCAGCAAAACGGGACCTGAGCTTCTCTGTATGATAATTAGGAGCAGTCCCTGAAGGAGTAAGACAAACACACTAAACGCCTTCCTGCAAAGCCAATTTTGGGCAATGGTCTGATTGCTGGATAAATCACACCAGGAAATTGAAATGAGTGGTGAGGATGGTACATTATAGGGTAGCAAACAGTTCTCTATACCTTAGAGAAATTACTCTATCAGAAGTGGAGAGGCACTGTGCAGTATGTCCAGGGAAATAAGGAGAGACAAGGAAGAAGAAAAGAGCGTATATGAGATACATAAATCAAAAGGATAAATTGATGTTAGAGGTGGTATGGAATTAAAAGGAAATAAGAAACAGATAGCTAAAGAGAGGGCTGAAAGGGGACAGAAAGTGGCAGGGGAAACAGAAACCCAAAAGTGCACTTACCTCTCAACAGTTCATGAACTTGATGATTTATTCTTTTTTTTTTTTCAATCAGTGCCAGCTTAGACCGACATGACCACAAAATACAGAATTCCAGCCCTCTCTCTTTGCCAGCCTATACACAGAGAACACAAATCAGCACCATGCTAAGTGAGGCAGGAATGGGAGATCACATTTATTTATTCTGCATTCCCTGTCAATCTTATTCCAGCTTATTTACTGAGCATCTCATATATACCACAACCTGTACTAAGGCACCCTATTGCATAGGTAGGTGTGGTCCCCGTGCTCACTGGGCCAGCACTCTAACAGGGGGAAAGGGGATGTACCATAAATGCACATCAAAGTGATTTAGGGGATTAGTCACCCTATGCCTTGGGTTTCAAGACGTTATTCTGCTACCTATCACAGAAAATCTGAATAATAGCGGCTTAAAGAAACAGAAGTGGATTTTTCACACACAACAAGAAATACGAGTAAATAGAGATTTATTTTTTCATGCAGAGAAATACAAATATAAGATCCAGGGAAGGTGCAACAGCTCATGGGTGACACCAGAACCCAGACTGAGCCTATAAATCTAGACAGAGAGTATGGTACAATGGTGAAGTACAGGGAAGTTAGCAGGAGGCTTATTATTTACCAGCTCCTGTTAACTTGTAGTATTAAATCTCGTCTCTAAAACTGTGGGAAAGTTATTTAACATCTCTCCAGTTCTCTGGTCTTCTTGTCTATAAAGTGGCCATGAAAGTATTAGACAACCCCCACCACCATAAATATAGTCAACTGTTCTTAGATAAAGAACCAAAGGTGATACAATGGAGCAAAATAGCCTTTTCAACAAATAGGGCTGGACCAACTAGACATCCACTTGCAAAACAGTGACTCTAGAGACAGACCTTACATTCTTCATTAAAATAAACTCAAAATGGATCACCAGTCTGAATATAAAATGCAAAACGATAAAGCTCCTGGGAGATAGCATAGGAGAAAACCTACATGACCTTGGGTTTGCTGATGCCTTTGTAGATACAACACCAAAGACACAATTCACCAAAGAAATAATTGATAAGCTAGACTTCATTAAAATTAAAAACTTCTGTTCCGCAAAGAATAATATCAAGAGAATGAGAAGACAAACCACACACTGGAGAAAATACCTTCAAAAGACACATCTGATAAAGAACTGTTATCCAAAACATACAAAGAACTCAAAACTCAACAGTTAGACCACAAACAACCTGATTAAAGAACAGGCTAAAGCCTTACCAGACATGTCACCATTTTTGAGGATATATGGAAAGATGCTCCATTAGGGAAATGCAAACTAGAACAATAATGAAATGCTTCTAACTCCCATTAGAATAGCCAGAATTGGGGGTGTCTGGGTGGCTCAGTGGGTTAAGATGCTGCCTTCGGCTCCCTTTGGCTCAGGTCATGACCCAAGGTCCTGGGATCGAGTTCCGCATCGGGAATCTCTGCTCAGCAGGGAGCCTGCTTTCCCCGCCCCCCTCTCTGCCTGCCTCTCTGCCTACTTGTAATCTCTGTCTATAATAAATAAATAAAATCTTAAAAAAAAAAAAAAGAATAGCCAGAATTGCAGTGCCTGAATGACTTAATTGGTTAAGGGTCTGCCCTCAGCTCAGGCCCTAATCTCAGGGTCCTGGGATCAAGCCCCAAGGTGGGCTCCTTGCTCAACAAGGAATATGTTTCTTCCTCTCCCTCTGCCCATCCTCACCCCACCCATACTCTCTCAGTTTCTGTCTCAAATAAGCAAATAAAATCTTTTTTTTTTTAATGAAAAAAACAATGGCCAGAATCCAGAACACTGACAACACCAAATGCTGATGAAGATATGGAGCTGTAAGAACTCTCCTTCATGGCTGGTGGGAATGCAGAATGGCACGGACATTTTGGAAGACAGTTTGGAGATTTCTTATGAAGGTAAACACATCCTTACCATCCGATCCAACAATCAAGCTCCTTGGTATCTGCCCAAAGGAGCTGAAGACTTATGTTCATACAAAACCTTCACACAGAGATTTTAGAGCCAGGTGTTTGTTCATATTTGCCAAAACTTGGAAGCATCCAAGATGTCCTTCAGTAAGTGAATGGATGAAAAGTCTGTGGGACATTCGAACAAGGGGATGTTATTTAGTACTAAAAAGAAATGAACTCTGAAGCCATGCAAAGACATGGAGGGATCTTGGGGGCATATTACTAAGTGAAAGAAACCAATCTGGGGAGGCTACATGCTGTATGATTTCGACTATATGACATTCTGGAAGAGGAGAAACTATGGAAGAAGTAAAAAGATCAGTGGTTTCCAGGGGCTAGGGGGAGAGATGAACAGACAGAGCACAGAGGATTTTTAGGGCAGTGACACTACTCTGTATGACATTATAATAATGGATACATGTCACTAGACCTTTGACTAAATTCATAAAATGTACAACACCAAGAGTGAACCCTAAAGTATACTAGGGATTTGGGTAATTATGATGTGTCCGTGTAGGTCCATCAGTTGTAACAAATGTGCCACTCAGGTGGGGAGTGGGAAAGGGGAGAAGCTGTGCATGTGTGGGGTAGGAGATGGATGGGAAATCTCTGTACCTTCCCCCTCAATTTTGGTATGAACCTAAAACTGCTCTAAAACAAATGTCATTTTCATCATCATCATCATCATCATCATCATCCCCACCTCCCAGGCCTATTGAAGGGATTAACAATTTAACATATGCAAACCATGAGAACAGTGCGCTAGGCAACATGTGTTGTTACAGTTGTTAATATTAACATCCTGACAGGCTTAACAAGTTGGATTTTGTCCTTATGTTTGGCCCCTTATGGTCTCAAGAATTGGAAGGGGAGGTGAACCATGAGAAACTAAGGACTCTGAAAAACAATTTGAGGGTTTTGAAGGGGTTGGGAGTGGGAGGTTGGGGGAACCAGGTGGTGGGTATTGGAGAGGGCTCAGATTGCATGGAGCACTGGTGTGGTGCAAAAACAATGAATACGTTATGCTGAAAATAAATTTTAAAAAAAAGAAAAGAAAAAGAAAGCTGCCACATCCTTAAGCATCATATAGCATTCTGGACAGGAAGAAGGGGAAAGAAATGAAAATGGTATGCCAGCTAAACCTATTTCTTTTTCTTTTTCTTTTTCTTGGTTTTTTTTTTAATTCAAGTTTAAGTAGCCAACTTATTGTACATCATTAGTTCCATGTAATGTTCAATAATTTATCAGTTGCGTATAACACCCAGTGCTCAACACATCATGTGCATAAATCTGTTTTGTTTTGTTTTTAAAGATTATTGGGATGCCTGAGTGGCTCAGTTGGTTAAGCTGTTGCGTTTGGCTCAGGTCATGATCCTAGGGTCCTGGGATCGTGTCCCACATCGGGATCCTTGCTCAGTGGGGAGTCTGCTTCTCTCTCTGTCTCTGCCTGCCACTCTGTTTGTTTGTGCGCTCGCTCTCTCTCTCTCTCTCTCTGACAAATAAATATATTTTAAAATAAAGATTTTTATTTATTTATTTGAGAGAGGGAGACAGCAGAGTGAGAGAGAGAGTATACAAGCTGGGGGACAGAAGGAGAGGGAGAAGCAGACTGCCCACTGAGCAGAGAGCCAGCTCTTGGGCTCCATCCGAGAACTCTGGGATCATGACCTGAGTCTCAGGCAGATGCTTAACTGACTGAGCCACCCAGGTGCCCTAAATCTGCTAAATTTAAAAAATCAAGAATACAGGGGGTGGGATGGATAGGGTGCCTGGGTGATGGACATTGGGAAGGGTAGGTGCTATGGTGAGTATTGTGAATTGTGTAAGACTGGTGAATCACAGACCTGTACCCCTACAACAAATAACATACTATATGTTAATTAAAAAAAAAAAAGAGAATACAATAGCTTCTCTGACAGTTGGGCTCAGCAGACTTTGCTTTCATCTCATTGGACAGAACTGTGTCACATGTTCAAATCTGGCTAGAAGGTGGTGGAGAATAAGGTTGCCAACAGATTAAGGAGATCATGCATGGGGGTTGGGGACTGGAATATGGGCATAGGATCAGCCAACCAACCGTGTCTGCTATGGCTTCTGTCCAGAGACAGTAACTGCTAACATTGGACATATGTCCCTTTTTATGTGCACTTTCCCTTTTAATTGCATGGATCAAGCTGGTCGAACTGAATTGTCCATGCTTCTTATCCAGCTGTTATCTACTTGGATCTCATTTCCTCCACACAAAATAAGGCTTTCCAAGTGATGCCATTCCAGCCATTTCAACCAACCCGATTATTGACAAAATGCCCACTATGCATGTGGAGCTATGCCTTGAGCTGCATGAGGACCTGAAAATTTAGAAGTCATGCATAATAGCACAGATCATATTATCTCTTTCCCGAGAGGTGCCCAGAACAAAAGAATACAAGAACACTGTGGAAAGAAATCTGGCCTTAAGAAATGTTTGTGTCTTGGGGCGCCTGGGGGCTCAGTCAGTTAAGCGTCTGCCTTTGGCTCAGGTCATGATCCCTGGGTCCTGGAATCAAGCCCCACATTGGGCTCCCAGCTCAGTGGGGAGTCTTCTTCTCCCTCTCCCTCTGCCTCTCTCCCCAGCTTATACTCTCTCTCTCAAATAAATAAATAAAATATATTTTTTTAATTTATTTATTTGACAGAGAGCGAGATCATAAGTAGGCAGAGAGGCAGGCAGAGGGGAGGGGGGAACAGGCTTCCTGCCAAGCAGAGAGCCCGATGCGGGACTCCATCCCAGGACCCTGAGATCATGACCTGAGCCAAAGGCAGAGGCTTAACCCACTGAGCCATCCAGGTGCCCAAATAAATAAAATCTTAAGAAAGAAACAAATGTTCATCTCTTTAACCCAGTAATCTCATTCTAAGATTATTCTAAATAAATAATTGGAAAGCCAGACAAAAATTACATGCAAAAAGATATTGACTATATGCTGTTTTTAAATGCCAAAAAAAGGTAGTGCGAGTGACTATTCAGCAGTCACAAAAATTATGCTTTTGAGGAACTTTTACTGTTATGAGAAACACTATGTTTTATGCTCTTATGTTTATATTTTTAATGCTATGAGAAACATACAGTGAGAAAATGCTTATCATGTATTATTCCATGGGGGGCGGTTTACCGATGTACATAGCTCACACAGTATAGCGATTAAGTGCGTAGACTCTGGAGTTAGACTAGTGCCAAGTTCCTTCTTTGCAATTTACTAGTTATTTATCTGTTTATTTGGGGGCACTTTACCTAACTTCTCTAGGCCTCTAAAGCCAATACAGAAAGGTAGAGGGAGGAAGGTAAAACAATTTAAGAGGAAAGATATGCCTTACCAAGGCATCATAGAGCGAAAACTGTTGGGGGCCCAGAACAAGAAGGCTCTACAATGGGTCCAGAAGGCCATGCCAGCTGCTACTGACCCTTGGGACCATAGGATCCAGCAGACCCAATGGTGCTTGAGTGTCCGTGGAAGACAGAGATGCTGTTTGGAGCATTTGGCAGGTCCCTTTGGGTGAATTGCAGCAAAATCCTGCCATCTCCTTGGATAATTACTCTCCTTTAGAGAAACGGCTCATGGACTGCTACATTAATAGAGATGGAACCCTTAACCACGGGCCATCAAGTTACCAGGAGACCTGAACTGCTCATCACGCACTTTGTTATTTGCCACACAAAGCCCCAGAGATGGGTATGTATGGCAGCTCTCCGTAATTGGACCTAGGCAGGCCCTGAAGACACAATTAAGTGACCTGAAGAGGTGGCCCAAATGCCCAAGTTCCCCCCTCAGGCTACACGATTTCTCTCTCTCCCAGCCTGCACCTGTGGTCTCCTGGGGAGTTCCCTATGATCGGTTGACAGAAGGCAAGACTCAGGCCTGGTTTACAGATGGTTTTGCACCATATATACAAATCCCCAGAAAGCGGACAGCCACAGCACCACAGTCCCCTTCTGAGAATGTCCCCAAAAGACAGGAAGGGAAGGGAAATCCTCTCAGTAGGCAGAGCTTAGTTGTTGACTTTGTTTAGAAGGAGGAGTGGTCAGACATGAGATTTTATACCAGTGCATGGGCTGTGGCCAATGATTTGGCTGAATGGTCAGAAACATGTAAGGAACATGATTGGTGACAAGGAAATTTGGGAAAAAGAGAAGTAGATTGACTTCTCTAAATGAGCAAAAACAATGAAGATATTTATGTCCCATGTAAATGCTCACCAAAAGGTGACCTTGGCCGAGGATGATTTTAAAAATCAAGTGCATAAGGTGACACATGTTGGATACCAGCCAACCTCTTTCCCCAGCCACCCCTGTCATCATCAACAGCTCCTGAATAAAGTGTCCATGGTGGCAAGGATGGAGGCTAGGCATGGGCTCAGCAACGTGGGTTTGCAATCGGTGAGGCCAACCTGAACAATAGCCACTGCTGAGTGCCACTCGCAAAGACCCATCCCGAGTCCTTAACACAACACCATTTCCTGGGGTGATCAGTCATCTACCTGGTAGTAGGTTGATTTCATTGGACACCTTCCATCATGGAAGGGGCAGGATTTTGTTCTTACCGGAATGGATACACACTCTGAATACAGATTTGACTTCCCTGCACATAATGCTTTAGGCAAAACTACCATCCACAGACTTACAGAATTATTTATGTACTACCATGGAATCACTTCACAACAAAAGAAGAGGGGAAATGGATCCATGCTCATGGAATTCATTGGATTTGTCATGTTCTCTGCCACTCTGAAGGAGCTGTTTTCACAGAACTGTGGAATGGCCTTTTGAAGACTCAGTTATAGCACCAGCTAGATGTCAATACCTTGGAGGGCTGAGGCAAGGTTCTCCAGAAGGCTGGTATGCTCTGAATCAGTATCCAATAGATGATATAGTTTCTCCTATAGCCCGAATTTATGGGTCCAGGCATCAAGGGGTGGAAATAGGAGGGATACTGTTCTTTATTACCCCTAGTGACCCGCTAGCAAAATTTCTGCTTCCTGTTCCCACAGGCTCTACTGGCCTAGAGGTCTTAGTTCCAAGGGAAGGAATGCTTCTACCAGGAGACACAATGATTCCATTGAACTAGAAGTTAAGACAGAAACCCAGCCACTTTGGACTCCTCATGCCTCTAAATTAACAAAGAAGGGAGTTCCTGTGCTGACCTTGTGGTTAGTCCTGACGCCCAAGGGGAATTGGATTACTATTCCATGGTGAAGGTAAGGAAGGGAATCTGAAGATCCCTTAGGGCTGCTGTTAGAATTGTCATGCCCTATGGCTAAAGCCTATGGAAAACCACAACAACCTAATTCAGGCAGGACTACTAATAGTCCAGATCCTTCCAGAACAAAGATCTGGGTGACCTCACCAGGTAAAGAACAACCAGCTGGAGTACTTGCTGAAGGCAAAGGAAATGCAAAACAGGTAGTAGAAAATGGTAGTTATAAATACTGGCTGTGAGTACAGGAATAGTTAAAAACAAGGACTGTAATTGTCATGAGTATTTCCTCCTTATTTTGTAATGAACATGCTTGCATGTGTATATGTGTCAAATATCTTCGTTTTCTTCCCTCTAATTCCCTTATCCTGTAACATAAGATGAATTGACTTTATATCATAATATAGTTATGTTTTGTTAATTTCACATCATAGTATTTAAGTTATGAATTATCAAGGAGAATGGCAAATATCACTCAAGAGTAAACATCACTCATTTACCTCCTCTCCTGGGGAAACAGTCAGTATAGTTTGGGTTGTATGCAGAATAGTTATACCAACTTAGCTGGAATTATGACTTTGTAATTGTCTTCGTTTGGAGACTAATAATGGTTTAAGGAGAGGCATGTGGGTGCCAAGTTGACAAAGTGGCAAGTCAACAAATTACTAGCTGTGATCGTTAATTTTATGTGCTAACTTGCCTAGGCCACAGAGGTTTCCAGATATTTGCTCAAACAATATTTTGGGGTTTTGTGATAGTGCTTTGCAGTAAGTTTAACATTTAAACTGACAGCCTGGCTCAGTTGGTAGATCATGAGACTCTTTATCTCGGGGGCATGAGTTTGAGCCCCACATTGTGTATAGAGACTATGAATAGATAAACTTTAAACTGATAGACTGAATAAGGCAGCTCGCCCTCCACAATGTGGGTGAGCCTCACCCAATCAGTTGAAGGTCTGAAAAGAACAAAAAGGCTGACTCCTGAATGAAAGGGAATTCCTGCCTGCCTGTCTTCAGACTGGGAAATTGTGCTGGGTTTTGTTTTCTTGTCTTTTGGTTTTTTCCTGCCTTTGGACTCAAACTGAACTAGAGGCCTCCCTTATCTCAAGCCTCCTGGCCTCTAGAGTGAAACTACACCATTGACTCTCCTGGGTCTCCAGCTTGCCAGTTGCAGATCTGGGGACTTGTAAGCCCCTATAATCATGTGGGTCAATTCCATATATATATATATGGAATTATGTATATAATTATTATCATATATATTATTATATATATATAAAATACATGCACACATACACACACACACACATACACGCACACACACACCTCCCACATACTGCTGGCTCTATTTCTCTGGAGACCTCAGAGAATCCTTCCTTGCTTTTTCCAGCTATTTCCCTGCATGGCTTGCTGAAGAGGCTCCAGATTGATAAAATTTACCTCTATCTACCACCACTTGGTCACTCCTCACATAGGACTCAACGCCCATAGAGAACTGAAGAGAGAAGAAGATCACTGGCTTTAAAGAAAATCCGGCATTTGTGGAGAGAGGATATTTCCTCTTCTAAGCCAGGTAAACTTCTTGTGATGTTAGGGGTGCTTGCCAAAAGAGGAGACTCCCCATTCCCGAGTGGAGGATCCTTGTATCCACTGACCTACTATCAAATTGTCCGCAAGCATACGATAGTGAAAGAGCTCTTGGAGAATGTTCTAGAAACCTAGAAATAACCCATCAATCTTTTCATCCTTCTTTTCACTACAGAAAAAAAATAATGGGTGCTTGATGTGTGTAGCCCTCTATCTGGGAGCCTTTGGAAACAGAACAGTACTCACTGAACAATTTCTGAAGATAAGCATCTTGATGGGCTGGGTCATACCCAGCAGACTGGACGCATCTATGGTGCAGTAAGATATGGCTGGGAAGAAACCCCCCTCCATCCCACTTCTCTGTGGCCTTTGGAGGGTGCAGAAGAGGACTTTGGAAATTTCTGTGGCTCCCCTGGGTGGAGCAATACCAAGGTAAGCAATAGGGCAGAAGTCTCTGAGTGGCCCTGGTGACCACTGTGCCAAGCAATGGGCTGCCCACTAGGGGAAGCGGTCATCAGTGGCAGAGGAGAAGGTGGAACACCATCCCAAGAAAAGACAAACACATCACCTGCAAGGAGACTTAGAACAGACATCATTAACCTTAGATAGAACCTGCCAGAACAGAAGAGGAGCCAGATACTGCTCTCATGCAGGCAATCACAGAAGGATACCTCTGCCTCCTCTCACCTCCTCCCCACACTATTGACACAGGAGAGCTCTGGGAAGAGGGTGGGACAGTTTTCTCAGGGCCCTGTCTGGCCCTCCACTCCCTGCTCCTGGGGCCACAAAGAGCATCATCTGCCCCAGAGTCAGGTATGGAAGGAACAGAGCTTTTAATAGAGCTTGACATTAACTCGGTCATGAAGACATGGGGTCAGAACTAGGTCTTAAATGCTGAAACAAGACTGCTCATAGAGCCTTGTTTTTTTGTTGTTTTTTTTTTTTTTAACATTTTATTGATTTATCAGAATGAGAGCACAAGCAGGGGGAGAGGCAGACAGAGCAAGAAGCCCAACATGGGACTTGATCCCAGGACCCCAGGATCATGACCTGGGCCAAAAGCAAATGCTTAACCAACTGAGCCACCCAGGTGTCCCTGGAAACTGCCTTTCTTGTTACAGGTTCCCAGTGTGGGGATCTGCAGAGTACCTTGTGTGCACTCCTGCTTTCTGTGGCTCACGGCAGTGCCGCCACACACAGTCAAGTCAGAGACGAATAATAAATCAAAATATAATATGATTAAGAAGCAAATGAGATACATAGTCTACAACGTTATGGGACACAAAGTAGGGAATGATTATATGAAGATGGGGTTCCTGCCCAGGGCTTCAAGAAAAAATGGCGTTTTTACTGGCTCTTAAAAGATAGTCCAAGTCTTAGAGGAAGAGGAAGCCTGGAGAGAGAGAGGGGGGACCCCAAGAGGTGAAGTGGGGAAATAATGAACAAGGCCACAAAAGAAGGAACAATGCGGATTCCAAAGACAATAAAACCTCTAGTCTGGCTCCAAATGTGTTTTGGGGAACAATAGACCTTTATGGCATGCTAGAACTTTCCTGGTATCCCTTCTTTCTCTCCACCCCTCCCAGTTGCTTACACTTGGCTTACTCCTACTCATCCGTGCACTTCCAGTTTAGATATTTCTGCTAGGATGCCTTCCCTGACACCCCTCGCTGATCCCCACTGTACTTCATACCGTACCTCCCATTTTAGCACCCAGCACTTTGGAACTCATTGTCTACTTGCCAGAGCACACCCCCACCCCGCCCCACCGGCAGCAGTCAGTGAGCTGCCTGAGCAAGACTATGTTGAGCTTGGGGTGCCTGGGTGGCTCAGTGGGTTAAGCATCTTCCATTGGCTCAGATCATGATACCAGGGTCTTGGGATCGCGTCCCGCTTCAGGCTCCCTGCTCAGCAGAGAGCCTGCTTCTCTCTCTTTCTCTGCCACTCCCCCTGTTCATGTCCTTTCTCTCACTCACTCTCTCTTTTAAACAAATAAACAAAATCTTAAAAATAATAATAAAATAAGATAAAATAAAACATTTCCAAGTACATGTTGAATCCATGCTGCAGGATCTACCCAATAGGGACTCCAGAGTCTCCAATCTCAATCTGGGTATCTCTGGTGGTTTGGTTGGCAGAAACAAGATGCCTGGGAAAGTTAGCTTGGAGAGAGAGATTCAGCACCTGACATTTACAGTAAGTCCTCCTAGAGTAGCAATCATGAGTATAAAGAGCAGAGGAAGAAAATATTAGATATTTCACATCCCTTACCCATGGTCAATGAGCTCCACCTACACCCGGTATCCCCAAGCAGGCTATGTGTCTCTGCATACAATGGTACCTATTCCCTCTCCCCTCCCCCACCCCATGCCCCTACAATATTCACCCATTAGCAGGCAAGCACCAGATACAGAGCAACCCCCCTAGGGCTCCCATTCTGGCTGAGCTAAGAACTAGTGAGGTGACCTTGAGTGATCAGGTCATCATGTCAGGTCTCAACTTCCTCATCAGAAAAATGGGAGGGTTGAAGATCATTCTAAGGTTCCTCCAAGCTTTACAGAGCCTATGGTTCTGGGACCAAAAGCTGCCAGCTAAGCCTTTATGTAAGAAGTGTCCTCTAGCCTTCTCAGACTCTGATTCCAAGAAGGGCTCAGTGTGGGCATCGTTACACTCGAACAGCAGAGGCAGAGCTGGACGGTTCGGGGAAGGGGAGCAATCTAAGGGCACAGGGCAAAGCCATTTCCTTCAGGGAGATGCCAAAGAATGCCCTGGGCCCCCCGTATGGTAATCTCATTCCTAAACTGAATGCCCTGGGCCCCCCGTATGGTAATCTCATTCTTAGAGCGCCACCTACTGATGAAGGGGTTTTGGTCAGCAGATAAACTGCTCTCAAAGGGTTGGTCTTGAGAGTCTGCATGTTTCTGGAAGGAGTTTCAGGTAATATTTAAAAACAAAAATCCACCCGCAGACCAGCTACCATAACACCTTTAACATTTACAAAGAAAAAGGAGGAAAGCGTTGCACCCTTTCTTCAGTATTTATAAGAAAGAACTAACCTTTAATTTGCTCTTCTACTGAATAAGGGATCCCTTGCTTAAAAGAACAAGCACTTTCCTGACAGGTCCTGAGGGTTAACCAAATTTGAACAGAGAAATTTACATTTTAATTGCAGTAAGGGAGATCGCTGTTTTAAGGAGTCCCGAGGGTAATCCTGTTGTAAAGCAAAATAATCACTCCCTATGTTTGCTTTGGTAAATTCAGCCTCTGGTTTATTTTCTTTTCAATCTGGGCCCACCTGTTTCTGTGACGTGGGTTCTGGGCAATTTTAAATGACGGCTTTTAGCTCACACTCTCTTTAAAAACAAACCAAATACACTCAAAACCCATTTGGAGCTGGCAGTGAGGCCTGTATGGGAGGTTATTTATGATGTGCTGCCACTGCCTGGATCCGGTGGGCGGCCCACATGGGCCCCACAGTCTTGTCTTTCCGACAAGAAGCCTTTGCCCAAGCGTCCTGGACGTTGTCTTTAGCAACTACCACACTAGGGCGCTGGAAAGCATCGTGTGAGTTCTGCTGGGGTTTGCTTCTAGCCCGTCCCCCAAAGGGCAGAATTTGATGTAAGATAGACTTAAGGGAGTTAGAAGGATACGACAAAGAGAGCCCATTTTAAAAGAATTCTATTCTGACTTGTCCGCCAGAAGGGGAGAGAGCATTGTAATGGGACCCTCAGTCCTAAAAAGGATGCTATTCCTATCAGGCAGGATCACTTGAGCCTTGGAAGCCAAGACACTTTAAAAGATGGTTTTGTATCTTTTGCCAAGGAAAGAAGGTTCTGAGAGACCCAGCCACGGTACCAAAGAGTTAAAACTTGGGTGCTGAGATCAGGAAGAACCGGATTTGAATCTCAGTCCTGTCTTTTACTCACTGTCATTGAAAATACTGGATAAATTACTCATCCTCCCTGGGGCTCAATTTTCTCAGCTGTAAAATGGGATAATAAGAGGACCTACCTCTTCTGTGTATGAGTGTGACATGCAGTATCAGGCACCCAAAAGGGGCTCTGTAAATGGTAGTGATCATTAATAATAATAATGATATTGAATGCAACAGTCCCTTAGCCAGTGCCAATAGTGGGACCTAGACAGCAGAATGAGGCAGTGGGAAAGAGCTTAGCGCTGGAAATTAAGAAACCTAAGGTTTTTATCTCAGCTCCATTAAGAATCAGCCATCTAACTGGAGGCTAGTTCCGTTGGCTCTCTTTGAGCCTCAGTTTCTTCATTTACCAGATAATATCTCTAGTGTTCCTGGTCCTTTTCATCTCTGAAATTAAAATCAATGAGCTCTGTTGCATTTAAAGTGGTTTTAAAGTTCTGAGTAATGGAAATAATGCTATTATTATAAGAATGACTATTCTGAGGTTAAGAAAATACTTTCCAATCAAATCTTTAGGTGGAGTACCCCCCTCCATGTTAGAGCTATCATAAATTTGAGAACATTTTTGGAGAACAAAGACTTCCTTGTAGATGGTTATTAAAGGTTTGAGTTGGAAGGAGGTGGGAAGGGCCTGGTTTGGGAGGAGGGAAGCGGAGCGGGAACATCAATGGCTTGGCCAGGCTAAACTCCAGGCTGGCTTTGTCCTGCCACCTTGAGACAGGGCTGGAACAATTCTGAGGTTTAGCACTCCAGGGTCCCTAAGGAGCAACAGCCCATTGGACTGAATTATGCCAAATTGAGGAGCGACTTGTAAAATGAGCAAATATTCCCCAAGGATTTTAACCAACACGTTGTACCTTTCAAGTCGCTGAGTACAACCTGTGGGAAAATGACCTTGTAAACACATCAGACTGTCATTGTGAGATCAGCCTGGAATGGAAATGATTTTGGATACAAGAAATCAAATTTATGACTAGTCTTACGCCACCAGCTTTTATTGATTCTTTGGTTACATCGGGGACACGTAGGGCTAATGTAGCTGGTCTAAGGCAACTAGTCTGTTGAGAAATGGAATTCTCTTTTCCAGAAAATGTAATTTAGTCTCAATAATGAATCAATCCAAAGGTAAGACCCCTAAGAACCACAAGAAGGGATATTGCAGCTATCATATATATTAACCCTTAACAGACAAAGCATTCTGGAAGTTGGACATTTTCTAATAAACTCTCGTATTTCTTTTACTAAATTTTTTTTATTGCTTTTGTACTGTTTAAAATGAATGGATTAGGAGTGCCTGAGGGGTTCAGTCCATTCAGCATCAGACTCTTGATTTTGGCTCATGTCATGACCTCAGGGTGGCGAGATGGAGCCCTGCCTCCAGCTCTACACTCAGCCTGGAGTCTGCTTAAGATTCTTTCTCCTTCTTCCTCTGCCCCTCTCCCCCTGCTCATGCATGTGGTCTCTCTCTCCCTCTCTCAAATAAATAAATAAATAAAATCTTTAAAAAAATAAGTGATTATATTCAAATGGAATTGCTTAGGACTGAGAACTATTTTCTAGGTCCCCTTAGAAAGCCAACACTTACAGGGCGCCTGGGTGGCTCAGTGGATTAAGCCGCTGCCTTCTGCTCAGGTCATGATCTCAGGGTCCTGGGATGGAGCCCCGCATCAACAGGCTGTCTGCTCAGCAGGGAGCCTGCTTCCTCCTCTCTCTCTCTCTGCCTGCCTCTCTGCCTACTTGTGATCTCTCTCTGTCAAATAAATAAATAAAATCTTTAAATTAAAAAAAAAAGAAAGCCAACACTACAAATTTGTATTATGAAATGAAAATTATACATAGAACAATGATAACAAAAACAAAGGCTTCCCTCTAATCCCAGAACCCAAAGAGAACCATGAGTAAAGTCTCACAGTATTTTTGCTATATCGTTATGTAGATGTGAATAAAATTGGTGTCAAATCTGTATCTTCTTTTATTTTTTTAATAGCTATAAAGAAAGTTCTGGCATATTTTGCAAGTCAAAAAGATTAACCAAGAATGAATAATGGGCAAGTTAAAAAACTAAAACTTACAATATTCAAAACAATGAATACTGTTACACTGAAAAGAAATAATAAAAAAAAAAACTTACAATATTCAAAACCCAGGAGGATCCAAGGGGAAAACACAAACAAAGAAACAAACAGAAACAGACTCATAAGTACATAAAACGAACAGAGCAGAGAGGAGTGGAGGTTATGTGCGAAATAGGTGAAGGGGGCTAAGAGGTACAAACTTACAATTACCCAATGCATAAATCACTTGAATGAAAAGTACAGCATAAGAAATATAGTCGATAACATTGCAATAATGTTGTATAGCAGGGCACCTGGTGGCTCATTTGTTAGGCATCTGCCTTTGGCCCAGGTCATGGTCCCAGGGTCCTGGGATCAAGCCCCACTTTGGGCTCCCTGCTCTGTGGCGGGCCTGCTTCTCACGCTCCCACTCCCTGTACTTGTGTTCCCTCTCTCTCATGTGCGCTCGCTCTCTCTCTCTGTCAAATAAATAAATAAAATCGTAAAAAATAGTAATAATGATGTAGAGCAGCAGGTAGTAACCATACTTATTGTGGTAAGCACTTACAAAATGTGTAAATTGTCAAATCACTATGTTATATACCTAAAACAAATGTAATATTGTATGTCAACTATATTTCAACTAAAAATAAAAATAAAACTCAGGACATTTGACTGATATTCTGTAATACCATATAATTAAAAAAAAAAAAACCCAAACTATGCAATTTAAAAGGTGTGCTCTTCTTTTTGGAGGCTTTTCCCCCCAGCTTTGTCTATTTGTATTTTTTGCTTCAAATCTCTACAAAAACCTAAGACCATTTAATTATGCCCTGTACATCTTTTTTAGTGTCCTTGTTATTAAAAACAGACTTCAAAGCACTCCCCAGAATCAAACCATGAAGATCCTCATTAAACAGTCAAGGAAAGTGATGTGATTTCAGATGTTGAACAGCCCTGAGATTGAAGGGGTAATATTTGAAAAAAATTTTTAAGATTTTATTTATTTATTTGACAGAACGGAGATTAAAAGTAGGCAGAGAAGCAGGCAGAGAGAGAGGAGGAAGCAGGCTCCCTGCTGAGCAGAGAGCCCGATGCGGGACTCGATCCCAGGACCCTGAGATCATGACCTGAGCGGAAGGCAGAGGCTTTAACCCACTGAGCCATCCAGGCACCTCAATATTGGAAAATTTACAATCAAAACTAATTGAACAACAACAACAAAGAAAACTAATTGAGCATAAAACAATACACAGATCTATGTATCGATGACTTTAAAACGAGTCTGTGATTTGTTACCTTAAGATTCAAGGACTCTCTATCAGTGTGGCCAGGGATCAATGGGATTAGGAAGAAAAGATTACATTCTAGGACTCATAGCTAAAATACATGGCTTGAAATTATATGAAACTTGGCCGGATTCTCATATGGCCTCTACATAAGACACACATGCAACAAGCAAAGCCAAGAGGCTGCTGTGCTTCAGAAACCAAACTTAGCAGACTGGAGTCCTCGGGGTTTGCACTGCTCCAATTCACAGAGAATTTCAGAATCTGAGAAATAATTAAGGTGCAATGGGTATCGCTGAATATTCTGGGAAATGACAACAAGGGCCAACTGCGCTGAGTGCTGGCATGAATTAGCTCATTTAATCCTAAAACAGTAATCCTGACAGTAACCCTGGCAAGGTTCTTTCCTGATTGTACAGAGGAGAAAACTGAAGCAGAACTCGTAAAGGACAGAGGAAGGATTCGATTCCAGGAAGCATATAACCCAGAACCTGTGTGTTTAACAGGACACGTCTTTTCTCCCCATTAAAAGAACAAAGACTCACTAAAGGTAAAACCCAGCCTCTCTCCCTGGTTCTTGGTCTGTTCAACCTACTCATCTTTTAGAACTCACTAGAAACCTTGATTCCCTGGAAGAATTTCCCTGGTTCCTTAGGCTACATTTGGTCCATTTTGTTTCACTTGCCCTCCTGGAGCCATCTGCTTCTACCAGCATAACCAAAATCATAATTTTCAAAATTACTCTTTGAACTAACTATTCTCTCCAGTAGAATTCTTCAGGAGGGTGGAGGCTGTGTCTGTTTTTGCTCACCACGGTAGTCTCAGTCCAGGACATGGGGTAGGCACATGATAAATCTTTATCGCAAGAATCAATAAAGAAGCAGATCATAGCTGTCCTTGATCACGGGAGATGAGTGAGAAAATACGCCCTGTGTGTACAAAGCACGCCAGATGTAGAAAAACATGGTGTCATGAAAACAGTTAACCAAAAGCAGACAGCAGAATCACCACAGAGATCAGGCATGACATCTGCTGGCGGTTCTGGGCATACAGGAGAGGCTGGTTCTCAAACAGAAAAACTCCAGAATGGCCGTACTCATTCCTTAGGCTGCCTACCTTTCTGGGGCTCTCCCAGGGTATGACATAAAATAGAATTAATCATTACCAGCCTGACAAGTTCTGCTTATGAAGACTTGAAAGAAAAAGGGCAATAAATAAATAAATAAATAAAATGAAACAAAATGGAATAAAATAAATTAAAATAAAATAGTTCTCTACACTGACTTGGAAACCACCTCAATTTGTCCGGGCTTTTTTTATCATTTATTGGACTTTACACGAAAAAAAACAGATACTCCCCCAAAGACTTTGCTGTTTTCGTGTGAATATTATCTTCATTTTATCATGGGCTTCTGATGACCATAGTTTATCTTGACTAACTTGACCCCATTCATTTGATGAGGAGCCCTAGCTTTGTGTTCTAATTCCCATTTAGTTTGCTTATTCATTGCACACGTTTTCATCAAAGGCTTATTGTATGCCAAATGCAGTGCTAGTCCCAGCAGCACAATGGTGAACAAAACAGATGCTCCCCCACCCCAATCTCGCTGTGGGATCTGCTGGAGAATGCAGATGTGTTCCTAGGCAGTTACAAACTTAACCGGGACCTACGGATCTGGTGTGAAATTCAGGTAGTTCTTAAACATCCCTCAAGTGGTAAGCACAATTGGATGTATTTGTTGGTGTGCATTTTTCACTGTTTGCGGGGTCTTAACCATCTTCAGTCTAACGATTGAGGTAAGACAATACTGCATGCAAAACATCCGCGAGCATATCTAAGCAAAGCATAAACAAATCACCCAGCTCAGCTACTTTGAACTGCATGTACCCTAAAATTGGGGCCAGGCAGGGGCAGCCCTAAATTCATTATCAAAAGATCTTGTTTAGAAATTCTGGGTAGGGACTACTTGAAGAGAACAAAAAGTAGGTGTTGTAGATTATGTTATTGTTCCCTACCATTCTCTCCTCCTTCTCTGTGATATAATTATACCCCCCCTCCTCCCCAGCCCCACATCAGGCTTGGCCACATGGCTTGTTTGGCCACCTGCAGTGTGCGTGGAAGTGTTGTATGCCTCAGCCAAGCACACGCTCGAGCAGCTTGGGTTATTCATGGCTCTTTTCCCTCTAAGAGAAAGCAGCCCATCTTACGTGTGGATTTCTCCTCCAATCTGGATCCCAGAGTGAAGACACAGAGCAGGGCTGACCAGGGAATAACATGTAAGACGGAGGAAAAGGAAGCCTTTGTGGTTGTAACACATTGAGATTTTGGAGTTGTTTGTTTCCAATGCAGACTTTAGTAATTCATCACTTACACAACACCTGGTGCTCATCACAAGTGCCCTCTTTAATTTCCATCACCTGTTTCATCCATCACCCCCCACCCACCTCCTGTCCAGGAACCATCAATTCCTTCTTTATGGTGTAGAGTCTGTTCCTAGGTTTGCCCCTCTTTCCCACCACCGCCCCCCACTATGTTCATTTGTTTTGTTTCTTAAATTCCACATATGAGTGAAATCACGTGGTATTTGTCTTTCTTTCACGGACTTATTTTGCTTAGCATAGCACTATCTGGCTCCATCCACATCATTCAAATGGCAAGATCTCGTTCTTTTTACATCTGAGTAATATTCCATTATATATGTGTGTGTGTGTGTGTGTGTGTGTGTGTGTGTATACATATATAACATATATCACATATATCACATCTTCTTTATCCACTCATCTATCAATGGAATTTAGGCTCTTTCCATAATTTGGCTATTGCAGATAATGCTGCTATAAACATCGGGGTGCATGTATGAGATTTTGGGGTTGTTTGTTATCTCATATAACCTGCAAAGAGTAGAGTAAATCATCAAGTGTCAGAGTCACCCAAGGGAATCAAACAGAGTCTTGAAAAGAAGTACAGTACAAACATAGAACAGGCACAGCTTTCTGGAACAAGATAAGAAATTAAACATAAACATATAAAGTAGTTTATACTCAAACCCACAGAAAAATCAGTGATGAAGAAGATGATTGAATCACTGTGAGTGAGCTTGATATAATATTTATATATAGTACATTGAATCTAAGAATGGGAAAATATTCATTCTTTACAAGCTTTATGGAGTAATTTATGAAAAATGACTTGTGAACTAATCACAAGATATTCTCGACAAATTCCAAAAAATAAGTATCCGCAATCTCTGACTATAATGCAACTAATTTAGATATTAATTTTTAAAAATAAAACAAAAAGTCACACACTTGCATGTTGAAAAACATACTTTTAAATAGCTCCAGCACAAAGAAATCCTAATGAAAACTAGAAAATATTTAGAACTGAACAGTAACACTACTTGTCAAAATTAACAAGATATGGCTAAGGCAGTATTTAGAGGGACATGTATAGTAGCCTAAATGCATATATTGTAAAAGAATAAAGGGTAAAAAGTAATTAGCTTAACATCTAATTTTAGAAGATAGGAAAAAAGAAATAAATATAAAAGCAGAAATTCATAAAGAACACAACATGGACGGTACTGGAAAAGATTATGCTGAGTGAAATAAGTCAAGCAGAGAGAGTCAATTATCATATGGTTTCACTTATTTGTGAAGCATAACAAATAGCATGGAGGACATGGGGAGTTAGAGAGGAGAAGGGAGTTGGGGGAAATTGGAAGGGGAGGTGAACCATGGGAGACTATGGACTCTGAAAAACAATCTGAGGGTTTTGAAGGGGCAGGGGATGGGAGGTTGGGGTACCAGGTGGTGGGTATTAGAGAGGGCACGGATTGCATGGAGCACTGGGTGTGGTGCAAAAATAATGAATACTGTTATGCTGCAAATAAATAAAAAAATTTTTTTTTTAAATGTTGAAATGAAAAAAAAAGAAAACACAAAACAGAGAGGCTCGACAAAAGATTTTTTTTAAGATTTTATTATTTATTTATTTATTTAGGTGAGTAGGGGCAGAGGAAGAGGGAAAGAGAGAATCCCAAGCAGACTCCACTCTGAGTGCTGAGCCCAATGTAGGGCTTGATCTCACCACCCTGAGATCGTGATCTGAGCTGAAACCAAGAGTCAATGGTCAACTGACTGAGCCACACAGGTGCCCCTAAAAGTTTTTTTTTTTTTTCAGGATTAATAAAATTGACAAATCTCTGGGAAAAAACAAGTAAGAAAAAACCAAGAAAACACAGATAAATACTATTAGGGTCATAAAAGGGAAGTAAATCTAATTTTGCATTCTTTTAGGATATAGAAAAAGAGGAAATATTTTCCAAGTCATTGTATAGTGTCAACATAAGCATCATATACATCAAAGAGAGGCAATAGCATTAAAAGACTAAAAAATTATAGATCAATGTCAATAATGATCACAAATGCAAAAATCCTAAACAAAATTTAACAAACTGACTCTAGCAACGAATAAAAAACATATTTGATTATTACAAAATTGGGTTCATTCCAGGAATTCAAGATTGGTTTACCTTTTAAAAATATTTTAATATACCAAGGCAACAAATTAAGGGTGAAAAAAAAATACCATCATCTCAAGAGAAGTAGGAGAATGATTTAATAGAAGGGAATTTTAGATTATGGTTTGGGGAAAAAATTTTTTTGCAACAAAATAGAAAGAAGAAAACCTCTTTAACCATATAAAGTTTTTCTAGAGGAAAAAAGCTATAGCAAAAATTCATACTTACTATTAGTAAGATATAAAGGGGTGCCTGGCTGGCTCACTTGGTGGAGCAAGCAACTCTTTTTTTTTTTTGCCATTAAAAAAAAATTATTATTAATTTATATCAGTCACCATACAGCGGCTCCGAGTGAGTCGTTAAGCATCTGCTTTCAGCTCAGGTAATGATCCCAGGGTTCTGGGATCGGGCCCTACATCAGGCTCCCTGCTCAGCGGGAAGCTGACTTCTCTTGTCCCACTCCCCATGCTTGTGTTTCCTCTCTCTCTCTCTGTCTCTCTCTGTCAAATAAATAAATAAAATCTTAAAAAAAAATTAGTCACCATACAGTACATCATTAGTTTGGATGTATTGTTCCATGATTCATTGTGTCTAACACACGTGCTCCGTGCAATACATGCCCTCCTTAATACTCATCACCAAGCTCGCCCATCCCCCTAACCACCTCCCCTCTAAAACCCTCAGTTTGTTTCTCGGGAGTCCCTTGCTCTCATGGCTCATCTCCCCCTCTGATAACCACCCCCCCCCCCCGCCACTGCTTCATTTTTCCCTTCCTTCTCCTGTTGTCCTCCAGGAGCACCCAACTCTTGATCTCAGGGTTGTAAGTTTGAGCCCCACATTGGACATAGAGGTTACTTAAAAAATCTCTAAGAAAAAAAAAAGTGAGATTTAAAAATATAAAAATTCTTTTAAGATCAAGAACAAGTGTTCTATTTATCATGGCACTAGACTTTCTGACCAGTGAAGTAAGATAAGAATAAGACATAAAATAGATAAGGTTGAAAAAAAAGAAACAAAGTTATCCTTGTTTGCTGATGATAGGATTATCTACACACAATACTCTGAAGAATCCAAAGATAAAGTTTAGAAATTAATAAGTGGTTTGAGATGCCTGAGTGGCTCAGTCTGTTAAGCGTCTGCCTTCCACTCAGGTCATGATCCCAGGGTCCTGGGATCGAGCCCCACATTGGGCTCCTTGCTCAGTAGGAAGCCTGCTTCTCTACCTCCCCCTGCCCCTGAGCTCTCTCTCCTCTCTTTCTGACAAAAAAATTTAAAAAAAGGAAAAAAATTAGTAAGAGAAAAGTTTCTGGTTATGAAATCAGTATGCAATAGTAAATTGCATTTGTACATATCAGTAACAAAGAGATTTACAACAGCAATAAACACTAGAAAGAGATCCAACAAAAGACATGTAAGACCTCTATGGAGAAGATTATAAATCTAATGTTAGAAGACATTAAAGAAGACTATTAAGTAGATTAAACAAGAAAGCTGTTAGACTGAGATGGCTTTAATGCCTTAGTAGTCTACGTAAGCAAACCCAAACTTTTGCCTATAATGCCTCAAAGTTAAAAAACTGAAACCCAAGGACAACCAAGGACAGCTACTAGCTCTCCCAGGTAACGCAGCCTCTTACAGCCAAGTCATTCTCTTGCTTTGCTTCTGCCTCTTCTCTGTTAAGTTTTTCTTGTAGCTCTTATTGGCGAAGCCCTCCTAACTGTTTCCAGTTTGGCATTGCCCAACTTGAATTGATTTTTGCTCCAATGAACTTTACAAATTGTAATATGCTTCATTTTATCTTTCAAGAAGACCACATAAGTGGAGAAACATATATAATAGATGTGAGGGGTGTGTGTGATCAAGTAAGCAAATTCTTGCTTTCAAACGTTATATGAAAACAGGAAAAAGGAGAGCAAGGTAAAAATACACGCCCTATCAGATAGTCATTGAGACAAACAATCCAATAGAAACAGAATAAACAGCCTTGAAACAAACTCTAACATGTATGGAAACTGGATTTGTTGCAGTGACTATCAGTTGCGATGTCACCAACTACCCAGTACCTCATGTCTTAAAACTACAGCAACCATTTTATAATTTCTGATGATTCTGTGAATTGCCTGGCCAGTCCTACTATTGGTCTCACCATGACTCAGTCATTCCAGCTGTATTCAGGTGGTCACTGGACCCAGATTGCGATTCCAATAAGACTGCTCTCCCATGGCCAGAGTGCTGTCTGGGGTTCTGTTCTCTTCCAGATGACCCCTCCTGATTTGTTCGAGCTAGTAGCCAGACCAGCCCAGATTCTAGGGGAAAAGAAACAGGCCTTAGCTCTTCATGGATAGAGCAGAATATTTATAAGGAGGTAAAGAGCTGATCAGAGCCTTCTTTGGAGATGATCCAACACAACTGGAACTGCAGCCCCGTGAGAAATGGAGGGCCTCTACAATGGGTTATGTATGTTAAATAAAATGTAATTGGAACTATACCTCATACAACAGAAAAAAAAAAATTCCAGATGGATTCAAGGCTTAATTGTGGAAAGTAAAACTATAAAACTTCTAGGAAAGAAAAAAAAGAGAATATATTTAAGACCTGGGAAGAGGGGTGCCTTGTAGCTCAGTCAATTGAGTGTCCAACTGTTGATTTCAGTTTTCAGTCATGATCTTGGGGTCCTGGGATTGAGCCCCGCATCAGGGTCCCTGCTCAGCAGGGAGTCTGCTTCTTTCACTTACCTCTGCCTTCCCCCCCTTGTGTGCTTGTGTGTTCTCTCACTCTCTCTCTCTCTCTCAAATGGGTAAATAAATCTTTAAAAGGAAAAACAAAAAGACCTTGGAAAAGAAGAGGATCTCTGAAGCAAGACCCAAACAGGCACAACCTCTAAAAGAAAAGGTTGGTTAAACTCAACCACGTTAAAATGCAGAATTTCTGTTTGTCAGAGGATCATGAGAAAAATGAAAAGACGGAATGCATACTGAGAAAAGATATTAGCAACACATACAACTGACAGAGGGCTATTGTCCAAAATGTATGAAGGATTCCAAATTTTCTTTTCTTTTTTTTTTTTTTTAATTTATTCATTTGACAGAGAGAGACACAGCTGGAGAGGAAACACATGCAGGGGAAGTGGGAGAGGGAGAAGCAGGCTCCCTGTGGAGCAGGGAGCCTGATGTGGGGCTCGGTGTGGGGCTCAATCCCAAGACGCAGGATCATGACCTGAGCTGAAGGCAAACACTTAACCACTGAGTCACCCAGGTGCCCCAGATTCCAAATTTTCAATAGGGAAAAGACAAAACAATTTTTAATGGGCACAAGACTGGAATCAGAAACTTCAGAGAGGAAAAAAACACAAAACCAATGGCAAATGAACACGAAATGATTCTCACCTTTATTATTTGAGGAACAGAAAATCATAACTAAAATGGTATACTTTTGGCACACCTGCTGGCCCAGTTGGTAGAACATGTGACTCCTGATCTCAGGGTCATGAGTTCAAGCCCAACCTTGGGCATGGAGCCTACTAAAATAAAATAAAATGAGATTTTTACATCTACGCAACTGGCAAAGATTTTAAATCCTCACAATATCAAATTTGATTGGAGATAAGGAGCAAGAGGTACTCATATACTCTGCTAGTCAAAGGATAAGTAGTTATTACCTGTTTGGAAAACAGTTTGACATTAATTAATAACTTCAAGGATACACATATCCTGTGACCCAACAATTCCACTTCCAGATATATTTTCTAAAGAAACTCTTATATATAAATATCAGAAGACAAAATATTTAAAGAAACACTGTTTTATAATAAAAAAATACAATGTACATAAATCTGTTGATTAGAGAACGGATAGATTGTGGCTTTTTTTTTTTTTTTAAATTTAAGACAGGGAATACCGTATTCAAACCCATCAGAGACATGGACAGCTTGGGTCTGTAACAAAGTGTTGTGTTTTAAAGCACAGGTCAGTAATTGTATGTCAAATTAAGTAATCAGAGCACAAGTTTTCAATGTTCAAAACAGAATAAGCTTCCCAGCAAAAGCAGCATCTTTGTGACATTTCCTTCTCCTTCACCTTCTCCTTCAACATAATCCACACCATCCTCCTCATAATCCTTCCAAGGGCAGCCATGTCCTTACAAGCCTCAGAAAACTCTCCTTCCTCCATGCCCTCCCCCATGTACCAGTGAACAGAGAGACACGTGGCATGCATCAGGTCAAACTTGTGGTCCAGGCGAGCCCAGGCCTCAGCAATGGCTGTGGTGTTGCTCAGCATGCTCACAGCTCGCTGGACTTTGGCCAGATCTCCACCAGGTACCACAGTGGGAGGCTGGTCATTTATGCCCACTTTGAATGATACTGGGTGGTATGCTTGGTTTTGGTGGTGGCAATGGCAGCATTGACATCTTTGGGAACCATGTAGCCACAGTACATCAGGCATCCAGCCATG
Source organism: Mustela nigripes (assembly GCF_022355385.1). Classification (NCBI taxonomy): domain Eukaryota; kingdom Metazoa; phylum Chordata; class Mammalia; order Carnivora; family Mustelidae; genus Mustela; species Mustela nigripes. The sequence continues at coordinate 14,950,302 of NC_081562.1, forward strand.
TATTTACTATGGTGAGGGTCACATGTCACCATCTGGTTGGCTGGCTCAAAGCAAGCATTGGTAATCTCTACTACAGAAAGCTGTTCGTGGTAGGCTTTCTCAGCAGAGATGACAGGGGCATTCATGGCCAGAGGGAAGTGGATGCAGGGATGAGGCTCCAGGTTGGTCTGGAATACTGTCAGATCAACATTCAGGGCTCCATCAAATCTGAAGGAAGCTGTGATGCAGGGCACAATTCGACCTATCAACCTATTTAGATTAGTGTAGATTGGGTGTTCAATATGGAGGTTTCAATGACAGATGTCATAGATGTCTACCACGAAAGCATGGAAACCTAGGGGGCTGGGTAAATAGAGAACTCCAGCTTGGACTTCCTGCCATAATCAACAGAGAGATGTTCTATCACCAGGGAGGTGAACCTGGAACCAGGTCCCCCCTACAAAGCTAAAGAAAACCAAGAAGACCTGAAGACCTGTGCCCTGGTCATCCACCTTACAAATTCTGTCACTGATCTCCTTGCCAATGCGGTAGTGCCCTCGGGCGTAGTTATTGCCACTATCTTCCTTGCCTGTGATGACCTGCTCAGGGTAGAAGAGCTGGCGGTAGGTGCCAGTGTGAACTTCATCAATGACTGTGGGTTCCAGGTCTACAACACATTCTTGCCAGCGCCCATCTCACCGAAGAAGGTGTTGAAGGAGCAAGTCCTCCATCAATGGTCTTGTCACTTGGCATCTGGCCATCAGGATGAATGCCATGTTCCAGGTAATGGAGCTGCCAGTAGGCACTGCCAATCTGGGCACCAGCCTGGCCAACGTGGATAGAGATGGAGTCATGCATGGTTGCTGCTTTGCATCTGCCGATGTGGCTTGTTCTTTAACTTGAATACTGTGCAGCAGTAATAATCAGTAGCCTTGGCTACATTTCAAAAGCATAAGGTGAGTAACAAAAACAAGTCACGGAAGACTAGATTCTGTATGATTCGACTTTAAAAAGTTCAGGAATACAGAAAATTAAACAATATATTGATTGGGGATTGATAGGTGATAAAATTGTAAAGAAAAGTAGGGCAATGGACAAGCATAAAGTTCTGAGTCATGGTTACCTCTGGGCAGAAGGGAAGGGGGAGAGATCAAGGAGACACACAGAATGAACTTGGCTCCAAAGGCACAGGTCATCGTTCATCTTAAAATTAGATGTTGAACATTCATTCCCAATTCCTTCACACCATAATGCCATTAATAATAATAACAATCATTATTATAATTATTATTATTATTATAAATAAAACTAGATATTAAATATATGGGTGTTTGAGGTATTATTTTTTAACCTTTTCACATCTGTTACACTTCCTCCTTTTTATATATTCAGTATCCAATAAAAATAATTTAAAAAATTAAAGTCTTTTTTAAAAAATAGTTTATTTATTTGAGAGAGAGAGAGAGCACAAGAAGGGGAGAGAGCAGGGGGCGGGGTAGAGGGAGGGGGAGAAGCAGACTCCCTGCTGAGCAGGGAACCTAATGCAGAGTTAGATCCCAAGACCCTGAGATCACAAGCTGACTCAAAGGCAGATGCTTAACCCACTAAGCCGCCCAGGCACCCCATAAGAGTAACATTTTAAAACAAAAAGATTAGATTCCCTCGTCTTTGTTTCTCAAAAACACCATGCAAAAGAGAGGCTTGAATTTGCTTTTTCAACCTTCTAGTTTTCACCACCTTCAGCAGGCACCCACAGGGAGTGAGAAAATAAGCCATGGGGCTATCTGGGAGAAGTTTCTGGAACCAAGGGTAGAATGGAGAGGGAAAAAATAAATTGAGCTTTGTTCCAGATATCTAAAGTTACTCAGACCCACCAAGAAGGCAACAGTAAATCATTTCAAGTGACTTGTGTTGGGTCTATGTAGGATATTCATCCCACCTCCCTCCACTGTCCCTCTCACCCCACATCTTGGCTTACACTGATCTTCTTATGGTTAAGATATTGGGTTGCATTACAAAGCCCTCATCCATTAACTTGACACAATAAAATAAAATTAAATTAAATTAAAATACTTGACACAATAAGCTTCATGTCTAGTCACCACTACCTAATTCCCATGCTCCCCAGGCTAGGTATCAAGAGCTACATTTGGTGGGAAATGGAAGTCCTATGTTCCCGTTACTTCTCAAACTTGCTTCATTCTCACATACCTCATCGCTTCTTGCCAAGAGTGGTCTCCTTGCTTGGTCCAGTCAATTCTCCTCTCTGCTGCCAGAGATGCCTCTTTTCTTAAAATATGAATCAGCTCAATCCCCTGCTTAAAACCCTTATCTAATTCCCTTACGCTCCAGGAAGTGTCCACAGTCCTTGCTTTGGTAGATAGGATGTGTTCCGAACTGACTTTAGGCTATGCCCTCCCTCTTTCTCTCATTTTCTCTTTCCTCCAGGCTCAGTGAATGGGCCCTTCTCATTTCCTGTGTATACCATGCCCCTGTGCCTTTGTACATGCTGTTCCCTCTGCCTGGACTGTGTGTTCTTCCTGCACTTGCACTAAAGCAACGGAACCTACAGATTCTTCAAGCCATAGCTCAAAGGTCAGAAAGCAACTTCTCTTGTGCCTCTGATAGAAATTACTGTTCAACCATAGCACTTCCGTCTTACAGAGAGCCTGAAAAGTTAGAAAACATGGGATACATTTATTTTTAAATAGGATGTACACATTTTCAAAGAATGTACTCAATAAATTTTTCTTCCATATTCAGACTCCCTTTCAGGTGAAGTGGCACTAGATTTAAAGCAAAAGTTGTTTTTTTTTTAAGATTTTATTTATGTATTAGATTGAGAGAGACAGGGAGAGAATGAGTACAAGCAAAGGGAACAGGAGGCAGAGAAAGAGAAGCACACTTCCCCCTGGGCAGGGAGCACAAGGTGAGTCTCAATCCCAGGACCCTGGGATCATGACCTGAGCCAAAGGCCACCCAGATGTCCCTACAGCAAAAGTTTTGATGTTTTTTCTAAAAAGAATACAACAGGGCACCTGGATGGCTCAGTCGTTAAGCATCTGCCTTTGGCTCAGGTCTTGATCTCTGAGTTCTGGGATCGAGCCCCACATCGGGCTCCCTGCTTGGCGGGGAGCTTGCTTTCCCTCTCCCACTCCCCCTGCTTGTGTTCCTACTCTCGCTGTCTCTCTCTGTCAAATAAATAAATAAAATCTTTAAAAAAAATAAATTTAGGGGCGCCTGTGTGGCTCAGTGGGTTAAAGCCTCTGCCTTTGGCTCCATGGGAAGCCTGCTTCTCTCTCACCCACTCCCCCTGCTGTGTTCCCTCTCTTACTGTATCTTTCTCTCTCGAATAAATAAATAAAAATCTTTTAAAGAATAAAATTAATAAATAAATTTAAATCATTTAAATTATTTTAAATTTTAAATTAAAATATTTTTATTAAATAAATTTTAAATAAATAAAATGAAAATTAAAAGAATACAATGATTATACAATAAACAATCCTAAAGTCTGAAAACACCAGAAAAATACGTATTTTCTTCTGTCTACATGTCCCTCTTCCTTAACCAGGCTATGTACTCCTGAAGTATTGATGCTTTCTTATACTGCTAGCTCCTGGCACATGTCCTGACACATGATAGGCAGACAATAATTGCCTGAGAAATGAGTAAAATAATATATAAGGTCAGAAAAAAAAACCAGTTAAACAAGTAATACATTTTATTTAGAAATAGTTATCAAGACATCCCTCTGTTACAGAGTGGAAATATAAATGTATAATGTTGTCTCGAACAAACAGTGCTTGGACTAATAGAATTTTCCCTTTGTGAAAAGGTCCTAAATTATTGCTGTCCTTTGGAACTCACAGTATAATGAGTGTGTGATAGTGTGGTTTTTTTAAAATTTTAATTCAATCAGCCGACTTACAGTACATCATTAGTTTCAGATGTATTGTTCAATAATTTATCAGTTGCATAACACCCAGTGCTCATCACGTCATGTGCCCTCCTTAATGTCCATCACCCAGCTACTCCATCTTCCCAAGCACCTCCCTTCTAGCAACCCTCACTCTGTTTCCTATAGTTTAGAGTCCTTTGTGGTTTTTCTTCCTCCCTGATGACTTCCCATTCTGTTTTCCCTCCCTTTCCCTACGGTCCTCTGCCGTGTTTCTTACATTCCACATATGAGTGAAACTGTATGACAGTTGTCCTTCCCTGGTTGACTTATATCACTCAGCATAATACCCAACAGTTCCTTCCGCACTGATGTAAATGTTAAGTATTCATCCTTTCTGATGGCTGAGTAATATTCTATTGTGTATATCATATCTTCTTTATCCATTTATCTGCAAGGGACATCTGGGCTCTTTTGATAGTTTGGCTATTGTAAACATTGCTGCCATGAACACTGGGGTGCAGGTGCCCCTTCAGATCACTACATTTGTATCTTTGTGGTAAATACCTAGTTGTACAATTGCTGGCTTGTAGGGTAGCTCTATTTTCAACTTCTTGAGGAACCTCCATGCTGTTTTCCAGAGCTGTACCAGCTCCCATTCCCACCAATAGTGTCAGAGGGTTCCCCTCTCTCCACACCTTCACCAACATTTGTTGTTTCCTGACTTGTTGATTTTAGCCATTCTAACAGGTGTGAGGTGGCATCTCATTGTGGTTTTGATTTGTATTTCCCTGATGCCAAGGGATGTTGAGCATTTTTTCATGTGTCTGTTATCCATTTGTATGGCTTCTGAGGAGAAAAGTGCGTTTATGTCTTCTGCCCATTTCTTGGTTGGATTATTTCTTTGGGGGGTGTGAGTTGCATAAGTTCCTTATAGATCTTGCATACTAGCCTTTTATCTGATATGTCATTGGCAAATATCTTCTCCCATTCTGTAGGTTGCCTTTTAGTTTTGCTGACTGTTTCCTTTGCTGGATAGTGTATTTTTTTTTTTAAGATTTTATTTATTTGACAGGCAGAGATCACAAGTAGACAGAGAGGCAGGCAGAGAGAGAGGAGGAAGCAGATTCCCCACCAAGCAGAGAGCCCAATGTGGAGCTCGATCCCAGGACCTTGAGATCATGACCTGAGCTGAAGGCAGAGGCTTAACCCACTGAGCCACCTAGGTGCCCCTGGATAGTGTATTCTTATTACTGCATCATGGCCATATGTACTGTGCAATACTCAGATTATATGCCTTTGTGAACTTTGATAATTATACATCTGTTTCTCTATATGAAATTTCTCTTGCAAATTTTACCAGCATGGATCAACCCATACCGAATGTTCAAATATTTTTTGAATATTCGATGCTGTAAATAAGTTTATTTTTTAAAATGAGTTAATGAATGAATAAGACTCTCAATAAATATGCATAATTGATTTGAATGTAGATAAGCAACTAAAGACATATGGCATAGAAAATATCTAACTTTGTACAGGAGAAGTTAAATTTAATTTAAGTCTGGAGTGCATCTACCAGTTCCCCTTACTTGGGATTCCTGCCCAACATCCTAATCCAAGTTATTTTAAATGTAAGCCCATCTGCCTGGATCCAAAAAAACTCTTAAGTATCCATTTTACTATCAATCTTTTTCCAAGAGATCAATGAACCATACGGTTCATCCATATGGTTCATTCATATGGTTTTGCAAGCCACAGCTCAGGAATTCTAAGCCTGGCTCTTCTGCTTACTGTGGGAACCTTGGGGAAGTTACTTAGACACTGTGTCTCAATTTCCTTACTCCAAAATGGAGAGAAAATTATACTTATCTGAAAAAAGTTATTGGGAGGATAAAAGATGAGTATACCTGTAGCAGACCTCTTTGGACTATTTACTGACAGCCCAATACTCTTCTGAAAAGACTGCCTCAGAATCACATTGAGAGCCCATGAAATGTACAGATTCCTGAGTTATTCTCAGCTCTGCTAAACCAGAATCTCAGAGAGGAAGAGAAATGCCTGAGAATCTGGAAATTTTATTCTGATCAAAGTAATAATTCTGATGTCTAGATGTGGAGGGCACAGTTGCAAGAATGACCACAACGGCCCTCATTCTGGCCTAATTCTTTCCTTTTTGGGCAGGGATGGAATCTAATGAAAACGAGATGTCACTCCCCAAAACAGATCGTCTGAGTGAGCCTCACTGAACACATGAGCCCTTCAAGAGCAGAGAATTCTTTCCCGCTCATAGCAGAAGAGAAAATCAATAGAATCCTAAGGAGAGAACCCAGGGGAGCTGGCCCGGACTTCTGACCTACAGAACCATGAGATAGAAAAATGGATGTTGTTCTAAGCCACTGGTCTTGTGGTAATGTTTTATGCAGCAGCAGAAAATTAGAATAACATCCCAACTTGGGAATGGCTAAAAACAATACCCGATTCCTGTTCCTCTACCCTCTACACACACTAGTACTGATTCGTCTCTGTCTACATTTGGACATGGGTTTTTTCCTTGTTATTATTTAAACTGGAAGAAGATAGAGGAATGTTTTTATGAGAAGAAGAGCCAAGTAGTGGGAGAGGAAAAATCCAGAATGGGGAAAGGTGATAGAACAGGAGTCTAGGTTTTAGCCCCCAATGAGAGGGGAGTTTAGAGGCCTGCAAGGCTGTTCAAGAGGGATTTGAGGTACTCTGGGTATAAGCAAAGCTACTTGGGAAGAAATTTGGGCACCACACTCTCCAAATCCTTGCCAAACACTGCTCAGGAACCCAGGGGTTGGCACTGAGTGTACCCAGAGGCAGTGTCCTTGGCAGGGTCCCTGGGATTCCCACGCTATGGGGGGGTGGGGGAGGGTCTTCTCCAAACATCTGCATAGACAGTGTCCACAGACACGTGAAACCAACTGACAGAAGGAAGATGTGAGTCACACCTTTGAGTGTCTTCTGGAAATAACTGGCAGCACTGATAAGGGTGGAGGCAAGTTTTGGTATAGCTAACTAGTGAGGCCCACCAAACTAGCCGACATCTGGGCTGCACAGGAAAATACCTAGCACGCTTGATATTTAGAAGACTTTTCATAAAGTATAGGACTAATCTAAGCTTCCCCTTTAATTGATGTCAATGTCCTTTAGCCCTGATCACCAAATCCTATTCCTGACCTAACTCTATATCCCCTGTTAATTTGAGCAGCAAACCGCTTCTGTCTATGGTAGCTGCCTTCTCCTTTGCTTCCTGCCTAAGTGCCTGGACCTCCATTCATCCACTGTGTCCTAAGAATGAGGGCTGTATCACAGTCTGGTTTCAGCCACAGTATTTGGCCCAAATCCATTTGTGGCATTGGGTTTTTGAAGGTCAAAAGCCTTCCGGCATTCTAAGTAGCAACATGCCAACTTTAATACTATTTCTGGCCTCCCTGAACTTGCGTCTGATCGATATGCAAGCGACTACAGAGCTACATTAAATCTAATCAGCACAACAACGTCAATAGCAGAATGAGATCTCACATTCGGAGTCATTTATTAATATCTGAATATGTATTTTCAAATATAGGTAAGCATTTTAGATGTAATTGATAAAAAAAGATTTATGTGTTTTGGATTTTGAATTCCTATCACTCAGTTGGAGTCTAAAGTATATTTTTAGTTTGCAAAGAATAAAGTGTTAGAATAATCCATGAAGAATATAAAAAATGCTTCATGTTATGAAAAAATTACTAATAAATTACTAATACATAACACATGCGTGCATAAGTTGGGGGGGAGAGAAGCAGAGAGAGAGAGAAGAGTGGAATGGAGGACCAGAGGGAGAGGGACAAGCAGACTCCCTGCTGAGGCTGATGCGGGGCTTGATCCCAGGACCCTGAGATCATGACCAAGCCAAAGTTAGACACTTAACCCATTGAGCCACCCAGGCCCCCCTTAGCTTCTAATTCTAATCTTCATAGTACTGCTTGATGTTCTAGGATTCATAACATTAAAACGATCCCCCAAAATTCTATTTGGCTTTTAGTTACTTAATTCCATTTAGGCCACGAATCTTCAGTTGTGCTTTCTGCAAGTAATTAGTGTGCAGCCTAATGAAGCAGAATTACGTCCTACAAACAGAAAGATAACAGGCCACTTTCATCGTTTTCCTTCAGGCAAAGATGAACCACAAGGCAGACGAGAGATTTTGGAATTGCCTTGTCATGTACTTAGACAAGATGTTCAAACACGATGAAATAGCAACTCTTACATTCTTAAAAGGCTGCTTGAATGAAAGAAACCCTTTAATGCAGTACTTTGCAGATTAAAACACCAATATTGCAGGACTTGCTAACCACCAAATGTTGCCTGCAGAGAAAGTGGTTCCTATGCCAGAAACTGCTGAAGAAGTAACCAAAGCAATATTTCTTAATAGAGAGCAAGTATTTCTTATCTGCAAAGATGCTCCCATCATGCTTTGCCAGGGAAGATGCTAAAAGTGGTGTGCAGACCTCAAAAACAGAGGTATGGAGGAAATGCGGGGAATTGAGTTACCTTGGGAGCCATTTAAATTGGTCCATTGCACATTTCTGGACCCAGGATTTGAAAACAAAAAAATGTGGTTTTTGTCAAGTGATGGCTTGAGGCAGCAAGTACATGCAGAAATATTAGGAATCAAAAAAATGGAAGTGATGATGATAATTTTATGTCTGCTTTGGAAAATAGAACCTCCTTCAGAGGGTGCACAAAGCTTTTATTTGTGGGGGACTGTCTCAAAAAATTGCATCCTCACTGCCAAACAGAGGGCCATGAATAGAAGAGGCCATTTTTCCAATAATCTACCACCATCATCATTCAATGAAAGCAACATGGACATTCATTAGCAAGCTGGCACAAAAAGTCATGTAATCAATTGCTGTAATTTCAGTGAAGTCTCCGCTCTCTGCCCTGTTAGGGCCTGACAAGCATTTTGCATGCAAAAGCAAAGTGGAACAATATTCTGATAGTGGAAGCTTCTAAGGCAGAGTGTTCCAATAAAAAATAATGTAAGTCACATATGTAATTTAAAACTGTCTAATGGGGTGCCTGAGTGGCTCAGTCGTTAAGCTTCTGCCTTCAGCTCAGATCATGATCCCAGGGTCCTGGGATGAAGCCCCCCATTGGGCTCCCTGCTCACCGGGAAGCCTGCTTCTCCCTCTCCCACTCCCTGTGCTTATGTTCTCTCTCTCTGTCTCACATAAATAAATAAAATCTTTTAAAAAATAATAAAAAAATAAAATTATTTAGTAGCCACATTTTTTTTTTAAAAAAGTCAATATTGTTTCCTTATAACAAATGTATGGCTGAATGAGTTATTGTAAGGTAAGCACCTGTATAATTACTGCCCAGGGTAATAGGGCTTTGCTGGCTACCCCAGAAGCCTTCTCATGTGGCCTGACCCAATCTCAACTCTATCCTGCTTCTCTATGTTATTTGTCTCCCCCGCTCCTTTTTTTTTTTTTTTTTTTTGAGACATAATTGTTAAGACAGTTCTAGATTTATAGGTTAAAAAAAAAAAAAAAGAGCAGAGAGTACAGAGTTACAGAGTTCCCAATATGCCTCCATGGACAAACCCAATTATTAATCTCTTATGTTAGTAGGGCTTATTTGTTACAAATAAGGAACCAATACTGACATATTATCATCAACTAAACTCCCAAATTTATTCAGATTTCCTTAGTTTTTACTTAATGTCCTTTTTCTATTCACGAATCTAATCCAAGTCATGACATTACATTTCTTTGCCATGTTTTCTTGGGCTCCTCTTGGTTGTGACAGTTTTTCTGATTTTTATTGTTTATGATGACCTTGAGAGTTGGGAGGACTGTTTGTCAGAGATATTATAGGACATCCTTCTACTGGAATTTGTCTGATTTTTTTCATAACTATATTGAGGTTATGGGAATTTGTGAGGAAGATCACAGAGGTAGAGTGCCATGTTCATCACATCAAGGGTATATTATCAACATGACTTACCACCACTGATATTGACCTTGATCACGTGAAGGTAAAATTAATTCTAATAATATATTTTATTTGGTCTAATATATTCAAAATATTATCATTTTGGCTTACAATCAATATAAAAATTATCAATGAGATATTTTACCTTCTTTACTTTACACTAAGTAAGAGCTGATGTGGTTTATGCTGACACACATCTCAATTTGGATTAGGCATCTTTCCAGGGCTGCAGGCGCTGATGGCTACTGTGTTAGTACAGTTGCAAGAGGCAACTGCTGAGGTTCAGGCAGGCAAGAGGGCACTTGTGTCCCCTCCCCCTGAATTCCCCCAATAAAGCCAGATGTTCAATCATACTTTGCCCTTCGTTTTTAGCTACTCGCAAAGATCCCTTCCCAACCAGCCTGCCCACAGGATCTTTTTTTTTTTAATTTATTTTTTTCTAATTTTTTCAATTTATTTATTTTCAGCATAACAGTATTCATTATTTTTTCACCACACCCAGTGCTCCATGCAATCCGTGCCCTCTCTAATACCCACCACCTGGTACCCCAACCTCCCACGCCCCCGCCACCTCAAACCCCTCAGATTGTTTTTAAGAGTCCAGAGTCTCTCATGGTTCATCTCCCCTTCCAATTTCCCCCAACTCCCTTCTCCTCTCCATCTCCCCATGTCCTCCATGATATTTGTTATGCTCCACAAATAAGTGAAACCATATGATAATTGACTCTCTCTGCTTGACTTATTTCACTCAGCATAATCTCTTCCAGTCCCGTCCATGTTGCTACAAAATTTGGGTATTCATCCTTTCTGATGGAGGCATAATACTCCATCGTGTATATGGACCACATCTTCCTTATCCATTCGTCTGTTGAAGGGCATCTTGGTT
>NC_081562.1:14961173-14964447 GCF_022355385.1 Mustela nigripes
CAGTTTGGCGACTGTGGCCATTGATGCTATAAACATTGGGGTACAGGTGGCCCTTCTTTTCACTACATCTGTATCTTTGGGTTAAATACCCAGTAGTGCAATGGCAGGGTCGTAGGGAAGCTCTATTTTTAATTTCTTGGGGAATCCCCACACTGTTCTCCAAAGTGGTTGCACCAACTTGCATTTCCACCAACAGTGTAAGAGGGTTCCCCTTTCTCCACATCCCCTCCAACACATGTTGTTTCCTGTCTTGCTATTTTGGCCATTCTAACTGGTGTAAGGTGATATCTCAATGTGGTTTTAACCTTTGCCTTTCCTTTTTATCTTTTGAAAAGGAGATGTGATGGCTGGACCTACAATAGCCATATTGGGCCCATGGAGCTACTTTGAGGATGGAAGTTATAGGCTAAGGTTAGCATAGCTGAAAAGACATTCAGATCCCAAATGCTATCACAGAAATACTATTCTTTCCTTAAAATTTCTCCCCCCAGGCTTCTCGTATGTGAAAGAATAAACCCCTATTTGGTTGTAGTCCAGTCTCTGCTTGCTATTAGCAGCTGAACACAATTCCTAATTGATGCATCACCTTAAACTCTTCTATTTGAGTCTGGCTTTCTCTAAGAGCCATCATCACTGTACTGTAATATTCTAAGCCCTGAAATAGCCATCTGCTTGAGAAATATACTCACCTGGTTGCTGATGCCTAAAATCCCTGGGATAGCAGCCAGAGTCTTGTTTTCCCACTCAAGATAAGGCTTATGTTGCAAATACCCATGAGAGAGATGTCTCATGAAGTTAAATTTATTCTCTGAGCTTGAACTGGGTTTCAGTCTGGGATGGGGAAGGAACATGATAAGGATAGACGTCCAGGGAACAGGGGGCATCAAAGGGATAGGAGCTTCTGCTGGAACACTAGAGCCCGGATGACATATTTTACCAGTTTCGTAAATTTACCTTAAAGTGGGCCCAGGAGAGGGACCAGTAGAAAAATAAAATAAAATAAAATAACTAATAAAATAAACTAATAATAAAATTTTTATTTTAATAATAAAATAAACTAACAAATAAAATAAAATAAAATAACTAATGTTTACAGAGCATTCATTCTATACCACGCATTTTACTTACATTATCTCATTGAATCCCTACGACATCCCTATGAGATTAGGTGGTTTTGTTTTTAAACCCATCTTACACATGAGGGAACTGGGCCACAGAAATTTTAAATAGAGATCTGACATTTGAACCATGATCCTTCTCATACCAGAGCCTTAACTAATGATAATTTAAGTGATATTAGCATTATTATTTTATATGTCTTCACATTAACAGCTTTATGAAGTAGTTACAATTCATATCCCCATTTTATAGATGAGAAACTGAGGTGAGGAGAGGTTAGGGAATTTGCCACTGGTCGATGTGGCTAGAAAGTGAGAGAACTGAAATTTGAGTTCATGTTTGTCTCACTCTAGAACTGACTGATAGACACTGAGGGGAGAAATTTAATTTTTCTAACCTTTTTCAAGGCCCCTCATTTTTAACCCACTAAAAAGCCAGAAAATATCACTCAATATATCTTAGTCTTCCAAGGCTCAATTCATTATTAGAAGAAAACACTCTATAAATCCACTCATACAGGCCTCAGTGACACCCAAGAGAGTGACACCCATTATTCTCCTTATTTTAAGAATTTGGATGCACAGAGATCACGAGACTTACCCAAATATAATTAAGGAAACAAAATACATTCTGGTGGATTGCCCTAGGACCCTAGTCCGGGCAGTCTAGCAGCGAGATGAAAGATGGAGCTCTTCTGTGTAATTCTGGGCTTGAAAAGCTCCCAGAGGCCTCAGACTTACAGAGGAAATTTTAAAAATGAAACTTTATTTCCCCTCCTCCTCTCCCCTTTTTGAAATAAAAGCTTATTTTTCACTGCTGAGGAAGTCACTCACAGCAGCCCATCGTCTGGGAACAGTGTTCATGTGTTAGGGACTCAGGGGTTGGGGCTAGAGGTGCCTGGAATAGAAAGGGGCCCATGGATCATACTGACATCTGAAAAGGCCCCTGGAAGGAAGGAAGAGACTGAGCTGGGCTGACTGGCTATCAGCTGCCGCTTTCTGAGGCCTCAGGCATGTTCTCTTTCAGCTGACAGAAAAAGTCACTGAGGTGAATAGAGGACACAACAGAAAGCACGAGCTCAGGCTGGAATTCACTTACAGGTGCATTGAGACAGGCTCCCAAAGCATCTCCTTGGCCTCTCCTCTCCACTGTGACCCTGACGTGGCTGGATAGAGTCTCCAGCAATTCAAACTGGAGGGTTCTAGAAGGGAGACAGGTCTCTGGGACATTTCATTGCAGAAAGTGGCTGCAGAGGGTCAGCACTTTTCAGCTCCATGATGTTAAATGGTCCAATGAGTGGACTGTCGAAACACATGTTGGTTAATGAGAATTTTTGCATGAACTCAAGCTTGGGGATAATTTTTTAATTAAATCATAACAACAATGAGAGATTATTTCCCACTTTTCAAATACTTGATTTTTTTTTTTAATAGTAGTCAATACTGAGATAGGGTAGGGGCATGGAATGATTTTCTCAGACTCACTGAGTGGGCACAAAGATTGGCAAACAGCTTAGTGAAAGCCTTTAAAAGATTCATATTCCTTGGCCCACTAATTTCACTCAAGAATTTATTCTAAGGAAATAATTAGAAATGCAAACAATGATTGGCATACAGGGATATTGTTATAAGTACCTTTTCTGAAATCTGTCCAGAGCAACCATTATGAACATTTACCTTTGTGGGAATTCCCCTTCTCCCATGGTTGAAATGTCATCTTTCCATCCATCCCACCCCTTGGCCACCACTGTCTAGAGGAAGCAGGACTGGGCACCTGACCCAGCCTGGACCAGTGATAATTCACACCCCCTTGACCAATCACTGTTTATTTGTCCAGGGACGGCTAGTTATTTTTCAAGTTGGGTTTCCCTTGCACCTGAAGTAGTGCAGATGTTTAGTTATAAGAGCAGAAGTTGGAGACACGAAATGTGTTCTAATGCAGGACTGATTAGATAAACTATGGTACACCCATAAATGAAATACACATGACTTAATAAATGGAATGTATTATGATTGTTACCATCAGCATTCAAACATGTTGTGTCATATCTTCTATTTAAAAGGATATCCTCGGGGCACCTGGGTGGCTCAGTGGGTTAAGCCGCTGCCTTCGGCTCAGGTCATGATCTCAGGGTCCTGGGATCGAGTCCCACATC
>NC_081562.1:14964547-14971964 GCF_022355385.1 Mustela nigripes
AAAAATAAAAATAAAAGGATATCCTCCTTTGACCCACTATGTCCTCCTCCATCCCACATCCCACCTCTCTCCTTCCTTTTCTGCAAAACTACTAGAAGAGTTTACCTAAATTCCCTATCAGCAGTCTCTTTTCCCGTTCTTTCTGAAATTCTCTCTAATCAGGCTCTGCTCCACCAGAATTGCTCTTGTTGGTCACCAGTGACTTTCCGTTGGCAAGTCCATTGACCAATGTTCGTTCCTCATCTTTCTAGACCTTATCAGCAGCGTTGATAGAGTTGATGGCTTAGATCTTGAACTTCTTGCTGCTATTTCTTGTTCTCCTACCTCCCTGTTCACTGTCTCTTAGTCTTCTTTTGTTGGTTCCTCCTCACTCTTCCCACTTCTGGACATTGTAGTGTTCAGAACTCAGTCCTTAGGACTCTACACTTTTCTTTTCATACTCCTTTGGGGACTTCATCCTGCCATGACTTTAAGTGCCTTGTATGCACTCTGTATGTACTATGAAGACTTGCAAGTTATAGCTCCAGCTTGAGTTTCTGTCCTAAATTCCAGACTCCGATATCAAACCGCTTACTCTACTTCTGAACTTAGATATCTAACAGGCATCACAAACTTGTCCAAAACTGATACCGTAATTTACTCTTTCCTCCAAGATCCATCTCTGAAATTTGCTCCTCTAATCTAAGTGAATGAGCACTGCCATTCACCTCATTGGCCAGGCCCTTCTATTCATAGGGGCTATTCCTGGACAGTAGAATCACAAATGATTTTGCTTGTTTTTTTGTTTTTCTTTGCACTGTTGAAGGAGCAGCATTGACCAGAAGAAGAATCAACCACATTAGAGAAGAGAACGGATTCAGAAATGAAGAGTAGATAAGGAATCTGTGAATTTAAGGCAATGGGTACAATATGTTAAAAAAAAAAAAAGTGGAAAATCAGGTAAAACTGAAAACTGCAGAATGTTCGCATTCTATGACCAAGAAAACGAGGTAGCAGCTGGAGTTTGACCAAATGGAGCAACGAGTTTGCGTGAGACTGATAATCGCAGGACTTAGCTTTACCACATGTACATGACCAGACCAGAATATTTGGTCTGGGTTCTAGGCTAGGTTAGACTCAGTTCAAAATTCCTTCTCCTCAGCATTATTCCTGAAAAAGCATAAAGAGTATGAATAGGACAAGGCTGCAGGACCATGGACTTGGCCCCCATTCTTTCTTATCTCAGAGAGGTGCACCTAGACTCAGCCCACATGGATGCGTTATCTGCCAGATCAGAGGAGTACAGAGTCACCAGCTTGACGTTTCCTCCACCCTCAGCTGGGACAGGTTAGAAACAATGAATATTACCACAGAAGGCCAAAACTCTGCCTCTCAGCCTGTCAGGTCATTTAAGCCAATGGCTCTGGTTCCAAAACTTGAAATTCTGCACTGGCCTAATCTTGCATTCCTGCACTTGTATTTCAAGGCCAGGGGTTTATTTTTTCTGTCTGCCCAGAGGCTTTCTGTGTGCAAGACTCACCCTGGAAATCTGTATGAGTCAGGGCTCTCTAGAGAAACAGAACCCATAGGATGATTCTACACATATAAAGATTTCTTTAAAGAGTTGGCTGACATGATTATGGGGACTTAGCAAATCCAAAATCTGATGGGATGGGCCAGCAGGCTGGGAACTAGGAAATAGCTGCACTTGAGACTGAAGACTATCTGCTGGCAGAATTTCCTCTTGCTGGGGATGGGCAGTTTTGTTTTATTACGGCCTTCAACTGATTAGATGAGGCCCACTTATGTTATGAAGAGTAATCTGCTTTACTCAAAGTCCACTAATTTAAATACTAATCTGATTCGAAAAACAGTTTCACAGAAACATCCAGAATAACATTTGAGCAAATATCTGAGAATCATGGCACATAAAATTAGCCATCACAGTAGCCAGACTTAGTCGGTTAAGCACCCCACTCTTGATTTTGGCTCAGGTCATGATCTCAGGGTCATGAGATTGAGGTCCATGTATGGCTCTGCACTCAGGGGAGGTCGACAGGAGATTTCCTCTCCCTCTCTTTCTGCCCCTTCCCCTACTCCCTCTTAAAAAAAAAAAAAAAAAAAAAAAACCATGTGACCTAACTAGATCTACCATGGAGGAAGTCAGAGAGGGGGTTTGGGAAAGGTTTGTGTACTGGAGGGAACACATATGAGTTATGTGTAAATGGCTTAAACTGAGCCTGTGCAGTTAGAGCTTCTGGGTTCCAAATGACGTTCTCTTTTTTTCCTATTAACTTCAGATGGAGTCATGTGGTTGTGTATCAGTGATGTTTTGCCAGCCCCACCCATTGGCATCACTGCCTGGAAGGAATCTTCGAACAGACTGTCAGGAGCTCATTAACCTATTGAGCTGGGACCACAATTGTAGCTGTCTGATGGTTAGATGCTGTGTACCCCAGGAAGCCTGAGCATACCTGAATACAATCATGGGAGAACAAGAAAATATGTACTTTTTTATTTTAGAAATTTCCTGTAAAAATATTAAAATAAATTGTATATAATGAAACAAAAATAACAAATATTAAAAATATGCTTGTTGAAGGAAAGTAAGGCCAGCAGAGGACAGGGGTCAGGAAACGAGAGAGCACAAATAGGGAACCAGGAAACTCACAAGAACACATTTCACCTCTGAGAAGCTCTTTCTCCTGTACCCCACCCAAGTCACTGGTTGGACCTGGTACCTTTGTTCTTGATTCCCGTCATTACTCTAACCTTGAATGCTGGATTCTGATGTCACCTGCTATTTGGTTCTTATGGTCCAATTTTCTGAACTTGAGCTATGAGATTGAATGTGATTAAAATCATAATAAATGTTTATGGGAAGAGTTCTGAGCCTTTTCCCTAACATTTGACTGAGGTTGCCTTTGTAATATTGATTTTTATAAGTTATTTTGCCATTTCTTATTTATAAAATCATAAATTACAAGGCTGGCAGAAATCTTAGGGTTGATTAAGTTCAACTCCCTGAGGGTTAGGAAACTGAAGTCCAGGGAGGAAACTGAGCAAATGACTTGCTCAAGACCAGCATCTCCCTAAGATGAACCCAGGCTCCAGCTCACCTGTGTCCTAGCACTCTCCCTAGAATAGCACAGGGAGAAAAGGCACGCTGTATTACAGGCAAGAAGCAGAATCCCTTCCTGCCAACAGAGGCACAGGACTCTTTCCATATATTGCACATTACTCTGGGAATTAATAGCTCAATTTGGTATTAAACGAAATGGCTCACGTGGCTGATCTGGCCCAAGTGAAGGATCAGCAAAACGGGACCTGAGCTTCTCTGTATGATAATTAGGAGCAGTCCCTGAAGGAGTAAGACAAACACACTAAACGCCTTCCTGCAAAGCCAATTTTGGGCAATGGTCTGATTGCTGGATAAATCACACCAGGAAATTGAAATGAGTGGTGAGGATGGTACATTATAGGGTAGCAAACAGTTCTCTATACCTTAGAGAAATTACTCTATCAGAAGTGGAGAGGCACTGTGCAGTATGTCCAGGGAAATAAGGAGAGACAAGGAAGAAGAAAAGAGCGTATATGAGATACATAAATCAAAAGGATAAATTGATGTTAGAGGTGGTATGGAATTAAAAGGAAATAAGAAACAGATAGCTAAAGAGAGGGCTGAAAGGGGACAGAAAGTGGCAGGGGAAACAGAAACCCAAAAGTGCACTTACCTCTCAACAGTTCATGAACTTGATGATTTATTCTTTTTTTTTTTTCAATCAGTGCCAGCTTAGACCGACATGACCACAAAATACAGAATTCCAGCCCTCTCTCTTTGCCAGCCTATACACAGAGAACACAAATCAGCACCATGCTAAGTGAGGCAGGAATGGGAGATCACATTTATTTATTCTGCATTCCCTGTCAATCTTATTCCAGCTTATTTACTGAGCATCTCATATATACCACAACCTGTACTAAGGCACCCTATTGCATAGGTAGGTGTGGTCCCCGTGCTCACTGGGCCAGCACTCTAACAGGGGGAAAGGGGATGTACCATAAATGCACATCAAAGTGATTTAGGGGATTAGTCACCCTATGCCTTGGGTTTCAAGACGTTATTCTGCTACCTATCACAGAAAATCTGAATAATAGCGGCTTAAAGAAACAGAAGTGGATTTTTCACACACAACAAGAAATACGAGTAAATAGAGATTTATTTTTTCATGCAGAGAAATACAAATATAAGATCCAGGGAAGGTGCAACAGCTCATGGGTGACACCAGAACCCAGACTGAGCCTATAAATCTAGACAGAGAGTATGGTACAATGGTGAAGTACAGGGAAGTTAGCAGGAGGCTTATTATTTACCAGCTCCTGTTAACTTGTAGTATTAAATCTCGTCTCTAAAACTGTGGGAAAGTTATTTAACATCTCTCCAGTTCTCTGGTCTTCTTGTCTATAAAGTGGCCATGAAAGTATTAGACAACCCCCACCACCATAAATATAGTCAACTGTTCTTAGATAAAGAACCAAAGGTGATACAATGGAGCAAAATAGCCTTTTCAACAAATAGGGCTGGACCAACTAGACATCCACTTGCAAAACAGTGACTCTAGAGACAGACCTTACATTCTTCATTAAAATAAACTCAAAATGGATCACCAGTCTGAATATAAAATGCAAAACGATAAAGCTCCTGGGAGATAGCATAGGAGAAAACCTACATGACCTTGGGTTTGCTGATGCCTTTGTAGATACAACACCAAAGACACAATTCACCAAAGAAATAATTGATAAGCTAGACTTCATTAAAATTAAAAACTTCTGTTCCGCAAAGAATAATATCAAGAGAATGAGAAGACAAACCACACACTGGAGAAAATACCTTCAAAAGACACATCTGATAAAGAACTGTTATCCAAAACATACAAAGAACTCAAAACTCAACAGTTAGACCACAAACAACCTGATTAAAGAACAGGCTAAAGCCTTACCAGACATGTCACCATTTTTGAGGATATATGGAAAGATGCTCCATTAGGGAAATGCAAACTAGAACAATAATGAAATGCTTCTAACTCCCATTAGAATAGCCAGAATTGGGGGTGTCTGGGTGGCTCAGTGGGTTAAGATGCTGCCTTCGGCTCCCTTTGGCTCAGGTCATGACCCAAGGTCCTGGGATCGAGTTCCGCATCGGGAATCTCTGCTCAGCAGGGAGCCTGCTTTCCCCGCCCCCCTCTCTGCCTGCCTCTCTGCCTACTTGTAATCTCTGTCTATAATAAATAAATAAAATCTTAAAAAAAAAAAAAAGAATAGCCAGAATTGCAGTGCCTGAATGACTTAATTGGTTAAGGGTCTGCCCTCAGCTCAGGCCCTAATCTCAGGGTCCTGGGATCAAGCCCCAAGGTGGGCTCCTTGCTCAACAAGGAATATGTTTCTTCCTCTCCCTCTGCCCATCCTCACCCCACCCATACTCTCTCAGTTTCTGTCTCAAATAAGCAAATAAAATCTTTTTTTTTTTAATGAAAAAAACAATGGCCAGAATCCAGAACACTGACAACACCAAATGCTGATGAAGATATGGAGCTGTAAGAACTCTCCTTCATGGCTGGTGGGAATGCAGAATGGCACGGACATTTTGGAAGACAGTTTGGAGATTTCTTATGAAGGTAAACACATCCTTACCATCCGATCCAACAATCAAGCTCCTTGGTATCTGCCCAAAGGAGCTGAAGACTTATGTTCATACAAAACCTTCACACAGAGATTTTAGAGCCAGGTGTTTGTTCATATTTGCCAAAACTTGGAAGCATCCAAGATGTCCTTCAGTAAGTGAATGGATGAAAAGTCTGTGGGACATTCGAACAAGGGGATGTTATTTAGTACTAAAAAGAAATGAACTCTGAAGCCATGCAAAGACATGGAGGGATCTTGGGGGCATATTACTAAGTGAAAGAAACCAATCTGGGGAGGCTACATGCTGTATGATTTCGACTATATGACATTCTGGAAGAGGAGAAACTATGGAAGAAGTAAAAAGATCAGTGGTTTCCAGGGGCTAGGGGGAGAGATGAACAGACAGAGCACAGAGGATTTTTAGGGCAGTGACACTACTCTGTATGACATTATAATAATGGATACATGTCACTAGACCTTTGACTAAATTCATAAAATGTACAACACCAAGAGTGAACCCTAAAGTATACTAGGGATTTGGGTAATTATGATGTGTCCGTGTAGGTCCATCAGTTGTAACAAATGTGCCACTCAGGTGGGGAGTGGGAAAGGGGAGAAGCTGTGCATGTGTGGGGTAGGAGATGGATGGGAAATCTCTGTACCTTCCCCCTCAATTTTGGTATGAACCTAAAACTGCTCTAAAACAAATGTCATTTTCATCATCATCATCATCATCATCATCATCCCCACCTCCCAGGCCTATTGAAGGGATTAACAATTTAACATATGCAAACCATGAGAACAGTGCGCTAGGCAACATGTGTTGTTACAGTTGTTAATATTAACATCCTGACAGGCTTAACAAGTTGGATTTTGTCCTTATGTTTGGCCCCTTATGGTCTCAAGAATTGGAAGGGGAGGTGAACCATGAGAAACTAAGGACTCTGAAAAACAATTTGAGGGTTTTGAAGGGGTTGGGAGTGGGAGGTTGGGGGAACCAGGTGGTGGGTATTGGAGAGGGCTCAGATTGCATGGAGCACTGGTGTGGTGCAAAAACAATGAATACGTTATGCTGAAAATAAATTTTAAAAAAAAGAAAAGAAAAAGAAAGCTGCCACATCCTTAAGCATCATATAGCATTCTGGACAGGAAGAAGGGGAAAGAAATGAAAATGGTATGCCAGCTAAACCTATTTCTTTTTCTTTTTCTTTTTCTTGGTTTTTTTTTTAATTCAAGTTTAAGTAGCCAACTTATTGTACATCATTAGTTCCATGTAATGTTCAATAATTTATCAGTTGCGTATAACACCCAGTGCTCAACACATCATGTGCATAAATCTGTTTTGTTTTGTTTTTAAAGATTATTGGGATGCCTGAGTGGCTCAGTTGGTTAAGCTGTTGCGTTTGGCTCAGGTCATGATCCTAGGGTCCTGGGATCGTGTCCCACATCGGGATCCTTGCTCAGTGGGGAGTCTGCTTCTCTCTCTGTCTCTGCCTGCCACTCTGTTTGTTTGTGCGCTCGCTCTCTCTCTCTCTCTCTCTGACAAATAAATATATTTTAAAATAAAGATTTTTATTTATTTATTTGAGAGAGGGAGACAGCAGAGTGAGAGAGAGAGTATACAAGCTGGGGGACAGAAGGAGAGGGAGAAGCAGACTGCCCACTGAGCAGAGAGCCAGCTCTTGGGCTCCATCCGAGAACTCTGGGATCATGACCTGAGTCTCAGGCAGATGCTTAACTGACTGAGCCACCCAGG
>NC_081562.1:15071964-15132781 GCF_022355385.1 Mustela nigripes
TTTCACTCAGCATAATCTCTTCCAGTCCCGTCCATGTTGCTACAAAATTTGGGTATTCATCCTTTCTGATGGAGGCATAATACTCCATCGTGTATATGGACCACATCTTCCTTATCCATTCGTCTGTTGAAGGGCATCTTGGTTCTTTCCATAGTTTGGTGACCACAGCAACTTCTTTCAAGATATGTCTCCAGGGGCACCTGGGTGGCTCAGTGGGTTAAGCCGCTGCCTTCGGCTCAGGTCATGATCTCAGGATCCTGGGATCGAGTCCCACATCGGGCTCTCTGCTCGGCGGGAAGCCTGCTTCTCTCTCTCTCTCTCTCTCTCTCTGCCTGCCTCTCTATCTACCTGTGATCTCTCTCTGTCAAATAAATAAATGAAATCTTAAAAAAAAAAAAAAAAAGATATGTCTCCAAAGGCAAAGGAAACAAAAGCGAAAATAAACTTTTGGGACTTCACCAAAATCAAAAGCTTCTGCCCACAGGATCTTTGCATAACTGTCACAAGCAGCTTAGCAGAAATTACCCACTTCTTTTAAGCCTGCTTGGGTTTTTTGTTTGTTTGGCTTTTCTCTGCTTGTTTGTTTTGTTTTTACCTAAAAACTACGAATTTGAGGGCTATGCTCCATTGGTCCTGCTGAGCCTCCTTCCCTTTGGGGCAAATGAAGTGGTCCAGTCTGTTTGAGTGGCTAAACCACATAGAAAATAGGAAGAAATTCAAAGGACTTTTTGGACGGATTGAGGAGAGAGAACACACTAGCTAAAACTTCACAGTATGAACCTTGTCACTCTCATTAATAACCCTTTAGATATAGTGCGGGTGCCTGGGTAGCTCAGTCAGTTGAGCGTCCGACTCCTGATTTCTGCTCAGGTCATGATTTCAGGGTCATAAGACAGAGCCCTGCATCAAGGCTCTAGGCTGGGCGTGAAGCCTGTTTAAGATTCTTTCTCTCCAGGGGCACCTGGGTGCTCAGTCTGTTAAGCTTCTGCCTTGGGCTCAGGTCATGATCTCAGGGTCTTATGATCAAGCCCCAAGTTGCTCTCTGCCCAGCAGGGTGTCTGCTTCTCCCTCTGCTGCTCCCTCTCCTTGTGCTCTCTCTCTTTCTGTCAAATAAAGAAATAAATCTTTAAGGAAAAAAAAAAAAGAGAGATTCTCGCTTTTCCTCTGCCCATCCCCCACCACTCAGCACTCTCTTTCTAAACAAACAAACAAACAAATTGGATGTAGTCTTACCATAATGAGAGAATGAAAGCAGCAACATTAGCATAAGCACACCAGCTCCTATCACATACTGTAGAGCCAGCCATACATTAAAGTACCCTTCCTTATCTTCAGGAAAAGTCATTTGCTGCTAGATCACAGTACTGACCCTTGGATATACTTGCATTTCCCCCCTCATTTGTGACAGTCAATATTTGACTTCAAGCTTAAAATGTTTTGTGTTTTAAAAGACCTAAAATCACAGGGCGCCTGGGTGGCTCAGTGGGTTAAGGCCTCTGCTTTCTGCTACGGTCATGATCCCGGAGTCCTGGGATTGAGCCCTGCATTGGGTTCTCTGCTTGGCGGGGAGCCTGCTTCCCACCCCCCTCTCTTGCCTACCTCTCTGCCTACTTGAGATCTCTGTCAAATAAATAAATAAACTCTTTAAAAATAAAATAAAAGACCTAAAATGTTCATGGAATTTCATTTCAATCAAAACAATTTTGTCAACAGTTAGCTACTGTATGAATGAAATAGGCTTGGAGAACTAACATAAACTGCATTTGAACTGAAAATTGTGGAAAACAATACTGTCACATTACTGACCAGAGCCCTCAGCAGAGAAAGGGGCATAGATGTGTTTCTTGTGCATAGGTGGCTCTGTAGGAAAAGCTAATGCAGTTAGATTGTCCTCTTGGTCTCCGAAGCTCTCTTCCCCTCTCCACGCTCATTTTCTTCTCCTGAACTCTTGGGATTTCATCCAGCTGGGACCTTTCACCCTCTTTCCCCCTTTTCCCCAGTCTTGCAAAGAGTAGAAGTTCTTAGGGAAAAAATTACAAGACTGTTCTTTTAGCTTGGTATCCATGGAAGAGGGGAGGTGGAAGGTTGGTGACATGTACAGAAAAGATTATTTTTAAGCCTATATTCAATTTTTTTAAACGAAAAAAATTTTTTTTACTTTAGCAAATATTTATTGAGAACTTAATATTGTTCTGGCTCTCAGTTCAGGCTGATCACACATAAGCATTTCTTTTTTTTCTTCTAATTTCATTTTATTTTTTCAGTGTCCCAAGATTCATTGTTTATGCACCACACCCAGTGCTCCAGGCAATACGTGCCCTCCTTAATACCCATCCCTCTCCCCTCCAAAACCCTCAGCTTGTTTCTCAGAGTCCAGTCTCTCATGCTTTATCTTAAACAGTAAAATTTTAAATCCAGTTTCCCTTAAGCTTTTAGGTTTGACATACAAATTTTATTACCGTAAGAAAAGCCTAGTATATTTTAATGAGGGAGCTTTGATTAATATAGTCAGGTTGAACAAACTAAAATCCTTCAACCAGTTATGTTTACAAGCTTAGTTTAATTAAATTTCCCTTAAAGGTTTTAAACGGCATTAATAAATTAAACATATTCAGTTTTCTTCTTAAGTACATTCTTCACCTACTCAAACACTAAGGAAAACACTCTCAAGTACTTACAAACTAAATTTATAACTATAAGAAATCTCTTGAGATACTCCAATACTATACTGCTTGCAAACCATAAAATCCTCTTACACGCTTTCATCAATAAACTACAAATCTAAAGTCAATTACTCCATTGTACATTTCAAGTTGGAATCAGAAGGCTAATCTCTGAGATATTCTCATATACCCAATTATTTTAAGCATTATAAATACTGTGAATACCAAATATACACAGACTGTTGTTCCTAAATTTAATACCATAGTGTGGATTTAGTCTCTTGATTTTTACATTTAAATTAAATCTTCCCAAGGCTAAAATACGTACACGTACTAGATGAAGGGAACAGTTAGATCATCTCAAAATGAGTTGATGTTCCTATCCCAAGCAAGTTGCAGTGATTTCTTGCCAGAGATTTCTGGCCCAAGGCAGGATCTGAATTCCAGAGTTATTTTTCCAGCACCAAAAATAGATGTACTCGCCTTTTAAAAAAAATTAGTCACTTATTCCAACGGGGGACGTTAAGCCCAAAACTTTCCAATGGAAATGGTTGGCATTGCTAAACCCGCCTTCTGGGTTTGAGTTACACAATTATCTAATTTTTGGCCTTTATTTGAATCCCCAACCCATCTCCCCCACTCCCTCCCCGCCATGGTGCTTCAGTGAATTCAACTCATCTTTTCACTGTTTGATTGAATTGGGCATTATTTTAACATTTTTATCTGCTATCTGAACAGTCTTTAAGTCTTTAGCAATGACATGTGTTTGCTTCAAGGCGGGAAAGCTGCCCAGGATCACCTTGCGGCTGGTTCTGTGTCAAGCAGGAGTGGAGGAGGAGACCCTGCCTGGACAGTGTCCTCTGTGTGTAGTGAGAGAGGGGGAAAGCTGATGGGACATCAAGAAGTGTATCCTTGCGAGGAGAGGCATAATGGTGACAGTGGCTCAAGGCATGGAGCCTCTACTCTTCCAAACCCTGTCCTTGATTTACAGTGACTCCCATCCTTCCTCCCAATGAGGTGGTGGTAGTGGGGGAATTGGTAGGGTCTCATCTCATGCTGCATGGAAAGATGTTACTTCTGACTTCCTGTTAGCCCAAGTATCCCTAGTCCTTGCCTAGTACAGGCAGACTTGAGAGCCATTGATAGCCACTGGTAACAATTTTCTGCCAGAAAATTCATTTCTGAAATGTGGCCTTTGCTGTTCTGCTTTATCTTTCTGTCTGGAGCTTCCTTTTTACTGTTCCCTGTCTAGCCCGTGCTGCTGCCCTGGGGCCTTTCACTTCCGGTTTGCTCTCTGTGCCAGACCTTTACTCTGGTGTTTCTTCTGCCCCTCCCCTCCCCCTCCCCCATTCCCACCTTTAGCCTCAGATCTTAGTTTCAGTTCCACTTGGCTTAACTCCTTTCTTTATAAGCTCCCATATTCTAATAAACTTCCTCTTGGGTGGGACCCACATCTGGACTGGGATTTCTTTTCAATGTGGTCTTCCCCATGGCTCCACCAGGGGGAAGGCTTTGTGTATGTCCAGTTACATTCCCAATGCCCAGCACCTGTCTGGCACATACTTGTGCCACCAAAACCCTTTATAACGTGGACTCGAACTGAAATTGAAAGGCTAATCTCTACAATTCAAAAAGAAATAATGCGTCTTGAAATTTAAGATTTGAGAATTTTAGATTTAGTGAGGACTTAAAGATTTCTGGAGATGGCAACCATAGACATATCTATGGAAAGTCTGGGTCTCTGCTGGGCAGGGAGCCTGCCTCCTCCTCTCTCTACCTGCCTCACTGCCTACTTGTGATCTCTCTGTCAAGTAAACAAATAAATTCTTTTGGAAAAAAAAAAAAAGTGCTTTCTTCTTAGAGCAAGGGCCCTTATCCCTGCCTGCCTTTCTTTCAACTATCCTTTATCTAAATTCTCTGGCTAAATTCTCTGGAAGCCAGAGGGACAAGAGCAGAAAAGGTGGTTCCCGAAATTCAGAACCGAGCACGTGACAGTGCACATGGATCTAAGAGGAGATGCAAGGGCGTCTGTGTGGCTCAGTCAGTTAAGTGGCTACTTTAGCTCAGATCATGATTCCAGGTTCCTGGGATCGAGCCCCGCATCAGGCTCCCGGCTCAGCGGAGTGTCCGTGTCTTCCTTGACCCCTCCTCCCTACTTGTGCGCTCTCTCTCTTTCATGCTCTCACACTCTCATATTGTAAGGACCTATTTAGCCAGAGGCATCCACCCGTTAAACAAAAACCTTTTTGTTTAACCCCTATTTTTTTAAATTAATTCATTTATTTTCGGCGTAACAGTATTCATTATTTTTGCACCACACCCAGTGCTCCATGCAATCCGTGCCCTCTCTAATACCCACCACCTGGCTCCCCCAAACTCCCACCCCCCACCGGCTTCTAACCCCTCAGACCCTTAAACTGTCCCTGCTCCCCTTCTCCCAGGGGAATTACTTAAAAACAAGTCCTGGAAACCAGCCCCAGGTAACAAAGCCCAGATTCAAGGGTGGATCAGGCCAGGAGGAGACATCTGATCAGTGGCGGGATGCATACTGTCTCCCTAGCTACCAAGGAGTATGGGCCCCACCCTTTGGGAGCCTTTTCGGTGCCAATTCTAACCAAGGTGATAGGGTAGGTCAAATGTCTACTATAGGGTAAATTGTAATTCAATTGGTCACTTATGTGTGACCTAACATGACTGTGGAGTTTCCTCTGTGTGTTACAATCTCATTGGCCACCTGTGCATGGCTAGGCCCAACCACATGGCCTTTGCCCTTAAAAGCGAGTCCTTGAAACAGAGAAAGTTCACCCTCTCCTGTAAGAGGTATGGCCCCCAACGTTCGGTCTGATTCTTGATGCTTGGTGTGGAATAAAGCTTTGCTTGACCTTCACTTTATATCAGTCTTGCTCCTTTAATCACGGATCCATTATTGGGGGGGGGCATATCAAAATAAATTAAAATCTTTAAGAAAAATAAGAGGAAAAGCACTTGATGAGTACTGATGCTATTATTATTGTTACCAGTATTATTTTTTCTCATTTCAAAATGTCTCGTTTATCCTTGATAAGTCTCGTTAGCATTACCCTTCCATTTATCAGTAATTACCAGAATTTCTTTGGGGCTTACATGTGGTGTTGCAGTTACCACTGTTGTTCAAGAACAAAAATTCAGCCCAGCAAATATGAAGATCTTTCTTAAGCCATTCTGGGATTGGCAGCATCCCTCCTAGCGAGCAGAGGGGATGTCTGTGGATTTGTGCAAAAGGAGCAGAGGGGATGTCTGTGGATTTGTGCAAAACGGAGGGTTTTGATAGGACGGAGGGTGGGACCAGAAAATTATTAGCAAAAGAAAAAAAAGGATTGTTTCAGGCAAGGTCACCGTTCCTTAGGCAGAAAGCCAGGGCATTTTATAAGGTGACTACCCTCAAGCTTCCCTTGGTGGGGGCAGGGGGTTGACTGATGATCTTGGTGCTGATAAGAAAACGCATGACTCCCCTCTGTAGGTATACATTTCTGGAGGTTGAAACTGCAATTAGGTTAGGAATTAAGCCCCAGGTCTGGTGACTTGGCCTAACAGATGCCATTTTGGGCCAAATGTTTCTGTACAACATGGCAGCTCCGCAGGGGACAGAGGGCCCTGCTTGCTCACTCTTGTATTTCTGGTGCTTAGAACAGGGCCTGGAAGAGGTAGATAGGCATGAGAGAGGAGGGATAAAGCAGATTCTGGTCACCCCCAAGATTAACAGTGACACCTTCAGAGCCTGGGCTAGGGAGTGATCCCAAGTTTTTGTGTTAAAATGCCAAGGGCGATGTCCTCATTTTCCTGGGCATAAAATTGGACAGTTTTGGCTGGATTGGGTTAGATCAATAACAGTGGCCCTGCTTAAGAGGCTTGTTATTTATTATTATTTTTAAAATATTCTATCTATCTATCTGAGAGATGGGGGGGGGAGCATAAAGGGAGAGAAACAGGGAGAAGGAGACGCCCACTGAGCAGAGGCGGAGCCTGAGATCATGACCCCAATGATATCATGACCCAAACTGAAGGCAGACCCTCAACTGATTGAGCTACTCAGGTGCCCTTAAGAGGCTCTTTAAATCGTCCATGGTTGACTGTTGTGAAGGTCTCCAATTAAGGGGAGTGGAGTCTGATCTACCTTTTAGAACCTTATGAAGAGGTTGGGCAAAAAGTCCATAGCTGGGAATCCAGACTCTGCAGTAGCCTAGTTAGACCTATGCAGGTCCTCCTCTGCTTATCAGCAGTTTGCTGGTATGGGTTTGGCTGGGTTCATTATGGCTCGTTTCCGTTCGGGGGTGTCTCCCAGAGGCTATGGTAACTCCCAGGTAGGACACCTGCTGCTGTATCCATTGAGCTTTGGATTTGGATACGTCGAGACTTTTTTGCCAAAAAGTTTAGGGTTTGGACAGGTTGTAAGTCTTGTAAATCCTTAGAGAGGGCTTGGCCAGACTGATGGGGTGATCCCTGAATCCCTTTGGGCGTACCGTCCATGTAAGTTGTTGGGTAGGCCCACAACGGGGTTTCCATTCAAATGTAACAGAAACTGGGATTGTTGAGCCAATGGGATGCAGAAGAAAGCATCTTTAATATCCAGGACCATAAACCAGAGACTGTTAGAAGGAATGGCGCCCTGGATGACAGACAGATTTGGCACAGTTGGGCGTAGGGGTATAACAACAGCCTCATCCATGGCTCATAAGTCTTGGACTAGGCGATAACTATTTCCTTCTTTTAACTGCTAGGATGGGCGTTTTGCAGGGTGAGCTTGTGAGGAGAAGAAGTCCATGATTATGGGCTGTTTAGCTTCAGGTTTGGGAGGGTATTGTTTTTTGTGAGGGTCGTAATGGGGGTCCTTAGGTTGAACCATAATGGGTGTGGTTGACAGTCCTCTTCCAGGGATTCCCTGATCCCAGATGTTTGGGTTGACTAGGGAATCCCAGCCTTTTCGTATTTGTGTTGGAATGGGTAAAGGTGATGTTAAGAGAACCACAGCAGGTTCCAAACACAGTTTTCAGTATAAGGCCCGAAAATGACTTCAGCCCTCCATTTTTGTAAGAGGTCTCTGCCTACTATAGGGCGGGGACATTCAGGCACAGTTAGGGATCTATGGGTAAATGCTTGTCCCTCCCACATGTAGAACAGGGGATCAGTGCATTGTTGATCGTAAGCCAGGCACTCCCATGATGGTGTAAGTTTTAGAGGAGTGGGTTCCAGAGAAGGAAGTCAAGACCAAATAGGTGCCCCCAGTATCAAGTAGGAACATAGCTGGGCTACCTACCACATCCATTTGCACCCTCAGCTCCAGTCCAGTGACGGACTGGATCCTTGAAGGTGGGGGGCTGGAGGAGGCCTCCTCTTTCTTAGGCAATCATCTGGAAGGCTACTGGTGGCTCTTGCTCCCTGCCCTCCCCAGATCAAGGGACAGAGAGCAGCCCAGTCCCCATGTTGCCTGTATTTGTAACAGGCAGTTGAGGGAGGATTGTGTTTATTAGGGCAGCCTTGTGCCCAATGCCCTGTTGTCATCAGCAGATGGCACCCGAATCTGAAGGGACCGTGTGAGAGACATTAGCCATCTCTGCAGAGATGCAGAGGCCAGAGTCTGGATAGACAACTGAGGGCTCCCAAAATGTGGGCCCCACTGCTTGAGGCCACATATCTTGACAGGGCTCCCAGGAAGTGAGAGGAAAACTCTAAGAATGACTAGGATGGGTTTTCTGCTGACTTGGCAGAGCATGACAGGTAAAATTAAGTTGATTTGTCATTTTTTAAAAAATATTTAATTTATCTATTTGAGAGAGAGAGAGAGAAATAAAGAGCACTAGAGAAGGAAGGGGCAGAGGGAGAGGAAGAAGCAAGTTCCGCCCTGAGCAGGATCCCCAACCTGGGGCTTAATCCCAGGACCCAGTATCATGACCTGAGCTGAAGGCAGATGCTTAACTGACTGAGCCATCCAGGACCCCCTTAAGCTAATTTATTTTATTCTTATTTTTTTATTTTTTAAAGATTTTATTTATTTATTTGACAGACAGAGATCACAACTAGGCAGAGGGGCAGGCAGAGAGAGAAGAGGAAGCAGGCTCCCTGCTGAGCAGAGAGCCTGATGTGGGGCTCCATCCCAGGACCCTAGGATCATAAACCGAGAAGAAGGCAGAGGCTTTAACCCACCGAGCCACCCAGGCGCCCCAAGCTAATTTATTAAAAATGATCTTTGTGAACTGAGAGTCACAACAGCTAAGGAAGAATTAGAAAGAGCTTGCTTGAGGTAAGATTAGGTTTTGAAGACTGGAGGAAATGTGAGCCTGGTGGTCAGGGTGGGCGACTGCTGGAAACTGGATACAGTTGGCTCTGCAGGTCAAGGTCCCATTGAGACCTGGGAAGGGAAAGTGACTTACAAGCTCTTCTGCTACAGGGGTTTCTGATATGCAAATTAGTCTGTCTGTGATTGTCTAATAGGGAAATGATGTCGGAAAAAGGCAAAAGTTGTGTTGATTCATTTGCAGTTTTACCCAATAGCTTAATGTTTTGTTCCACTAAGTAACAACAGCTGAATGTCAAAGTGGGTGCACACCGCTGAACACAGCGAACTGCTGAGCTGCTGAGGGATACAGTGCTGTGTAGAATACCCGTAATTCATCCTGTATTACTCTCTTCTTGTGATTTGGCCATGTCCCCTGTCTTAGAGTTGGAATCCTACCTGATTTTTATTTATGGAATTAATAGCCTCAACCTGTTCATATACCCTTTCCATGAAGTTACCTACATTTTTTAAAGGTAAAGCCCTTTATTAATTACTTATTTCTTTATTGGCGATTGAACTTGTCTTTTTAATTGTACTGCTAATTTATTAGGATGGTTATTTTTTGTTAACGATGCCATTATTAAGTTGTATACATTTTAAGGGGTCTGTCTCAACTGAATGCTTTCCACAAACCTTATTGTTTTAACAGTAGCTTTTTTAAAAAATTAATATATGATGTATTATTTGCCCCAGGGGTACAGGTCTGTGAATAATCAGGCTTGCACATTTCACAGCATCCACCATAGCACATACCCTCCTCAATGTCCATAACCCAGCCACACTATCCTGCTACGCCCCTCACCCCCCAGCAACCCTCAGTTTGTTTTGTGAGATTAAGAGTCTCTTATGGTTTGTCTCCCTCCTGATCCCATCTTAACAGTAGCTCTTTGCAGTGGTGATTTTTTTTTTTTTTTGGATATATTGTATGGATTTTTGTGGAACTGCTTGTACTTCTTGCGCTAGCCACCAGGTGGCATGACCAGCCCCAAGCGACTTCTTTGCTTTCCAGGAATTCCGAGAGGTTGGGTCAGGGAAAGTAAGAAGCAGGCAGGGCAGTCGCTGGTCTCACACCAGCATGTATACTTTTCTTCCTCTACCTTGTTCTTTCTTCTTCTGCCTTGAGTTAATAATACTGGTCATTTATGAGTATGTTCTCTAGAGAGTTCCTAGGGGTCCTATTTTCTATAGCTAAACTTAGTTTGTCTTAATATCTCAACCTACACCCTGGTTGAAAACTGGGTTAGTTTCTTGGTCATTTTAGAATTTTCCTGTCATCCCAACTCAGTCAACTGTGAAAAATCATTTCCTTTCCTCAGCTTACCTTCAGGGTAGCATTTAAGTTCCCAGATGTTTAAGGATCATCACATCTTTAGAAGGAAGTCTGTGACCAGGCTGTCATTCCTCGCTTGTCTACACTGCCATCTACTGAATGTGTGATCCTGTGCTGGCCTCAGGTGTTGCTGTCTCTCTAGGATGGCATCCGTTGAGATGCCCAAGTCCCCATTTGGTTGTTGGTTATAACCTTTCTTCCTTTCTTTCCTTTTCTTTCTTTTTAATTTTATTTATTTGAGATAGAGAGGAAGAAAGAGAGATCACATACAGAGGGAGAGGGAGAAGCAGACTTCCTGTTGAGCAGGGAGCCCAACTCTGGCTCCATCCCAGGACCTGAGCCGAAGGCAGATGCTTAACTGACTGAGCCACCCAGGTGCCCCAGGTTATAACCTCTCATGACATTTTGTGTAATACTGTCCCCTCTCCCAAAACCCCTTAGATGGTTTTCTTTTTCAGCTAACCTTTGCAGTCCCCTGAGGAAGAAGGAACATGTAGAAAAATCTAGCTGTTCTCTTAGCCAGTTAGGAGGCTTGGCAGGGCTTTCCAGGCCCTCTCTGACCAGTGGCATCCTTCATAGGCTTTTGTTCTGGGCCCCAGTAAAATGATACGGGGACTCCATGAGGGTCAGCCTCCAGATCTCAAATGGGAAGTTGGCATAAATGTCTTCTACTTTCTGAACACCCTAAGCTCATCTAGGAATCTGGAGCTAAATCTAGACAAGGATAGGTGAAATACTATCTTCTTGTTTCAGAAAGATCAGTGCATATCTGTCTAATTTTCCTTATACCCATAGCCCATGTCAGCTTAAATAATTTTTGTATAGTGTTGGGGAGAGAGGAGGGGAACAACAAATTCTTCCTGATTTACATCTTTATCTAACTAAGCCCTTGAATTTAGAACAAAAACACTGGACTACCTTTGTCCTCAACTTCTGCCCCTCTGAGGCAACAGGGGACTCACATCCAATGATCGGAATGGGAATGATCACAGGACAAAAAAAGATCTGTGGTGTAGAATTGTTGGCTGATATTTCACAATATCATGTTGCCACATTTGTAACTATTTACACTTTCTAAATGCATTTGGGCAACAAAAAGGGGGTAAGACCAACCAAGAAAACTGTTCACAGGTACATCTGTGTGTGGACTCAATTGGTCAACAGATTGTATCAGTCAGTGTCCAATGAGGAGACAAAAACCACACAGTAAATCCAACAAGGAATGTTTCATTAAAAATTTATTATCACTGGGAATTTATAATTAATGATAATGGGGCAGGGAGGGGGCCATGATGAATACCCCAGGCCTGAGGGAGAGTACTTAAAGAAGGACAAATTTGGAAGAGTGTCAGGGGTCTTTTCCAAGGGTGGGATTCAGACCTCATTGGAGAGGTGTGGTTGTAACTGAATGAGCTGAACATATACTCTACTCCTTCATTATTTGTGTTTTGGGAACATATCCTCAGATCACCTCTGCCAGATGGGGTCATGAGAGACTACAAGTCTTCACTTTAGAGGCTTACACACTTTTGTCAAGTGTGCTCATGAAATTGAAGAGGTATTGATCTAACGTTGGCGGTTAAAAAGTCTAACAGGACTCTTGGTAGGTGTTTTTGAATCTGTGTCAGGTTCTGCTCATAGAGGTCTAGCATTTTTATGTAGTAGAAAAAGCTTAGAAATCATCTGGTCCAATCTGCTGGTTTTATAGATTAATTAATCAGTCTAAGAAAGCATAAGTGACTAGTTTGAGATCACCAACTAATTACTGGCTAGCTGAGGTAATTACCTAGTCTCTTCTTCTTAATCCCATACTCTTTCTACCCCATGATATTGGAGCCAACCAGAACTTCACACATTTCTGACAATGCTCTACCCCTTTAAACATAAATACTCACTCTGAAAAAGAAGGGGAGTGGTGATATCAATGAGGGATAATATACATAAACAAGGAGTTTGGATTCTGAAACAGTCTTGGTTTTTCATCTTGTTTAACTAGTTGTTTGTATTTCTGAGCTTTAGTGTCTTCATCAGGAAAGCAGGCATAAATTAATAAATAATAATAATAAGTTGCCTCAGAAGATTATTATGAGGGCTAATAATAACCCAATGTGCGTGGCACATAGTAGGTGCTCAATAAATCACAGTAGTTATAAAATGGTTACTCCTTCCCTGTAATCGCTACATTAAAGTAACCACCTGTGTGTCATAAAAACCCTTAGTCTTTGAGGAATGCACAGTTGACGGTACTGACATTTTTAAAATCAATCAGTACTTTTCTGTACTGAAAAGTTACACACACACCCACACACAGCTGCCTGTTAAAAAAAAATCCGTCTTTATTAAATGAACAATTGGCAAACATAAGTCCATTCTACACAAATCGATATTCTCTCTCCATTCTAATTTCATCTGATTGCTTGAAAACAATTCTTATGTCTTTAGGCATAATCTACTTACTTTAAAACTGCCTAAAATGAAACACAAAACACTGTATTTTAAAAAATACAAGAGACCCTGGAGAACGAGGCAATCCAAGTGAGGGCACAGCTCTGTGTGCACATCCTATGCATAGAGGATGGATCCTTCAGAGTAGTAATCACCCAAGGCTCATCTCCACTGATAAAAATAACAAATATTTAATACTTTATAGTGAACAAAGGGTTTCGTATATATAACTTTAAATGCTCTTAAAAAATCAAGGAAGGGATGCTATGCCTTTTTTATGACCATAGAAGCAGGGTTAGAGAAGACTATCCAGATATTGGCTGACTAGATGATTGAATTTACAGTATTGTTTGCTAGAGCTGCTATAACAAAGTACCACAAAATGAGTGACTTAGAACAACGGGAATTTATTCTCTCATCATTCTGGAGGCTGGAAATCTGAAATCAAAGTGTTGGGAGGGTCATGCCCCCTCTGAAGGTGCTAGGGAAGGATCTGTTCCAGGTCACTCTCCTAGCTTTGAATTGTTCTTGGCTTATGGTAGCATGATACCAATCTTCACATGGCATTCTCTTTGTCTGTGAGTCTGTCTCTGTGTCCAAATTTCTAAATTTGTAAGTACACTAGTCATATTGGATTAGGGCCCACCCTAATGACATCATCTTAACTCGATCATCTGCAAAGACCTTATTTCCAAGTAAGGGCACATTCACAGGTACTGGGGGTTATATGAATTTTAGAAGGACACAACTCAACCCGTAACAATTGCCATAACTTCCCTCCTTTTAACCTTGGTGGCAGAGAGCATTCATTCATTCACTAATTCTTTCAATGAACATTGCAATGCATATGCGTCAGGCTCTAAACTGGGTATTGATGATTCAGAAAACAAGCTGGACAGCCACCCTGTCCTTGAGAGGAAATCAGAGACACATTATTATGATAATAAACACTATTATTGAACACCCACTTCACTCTAGGAATCAAAGTAGGTACTTTTCATTTAATCTTCACCACATTATGTTAATGTTTCAGAGACACACCTGGAGAGAGGGGTGTACGTCCTAAATCTGCTCTGGATGACAGGGGTATTTTCACAAATTAGGTAGCACGTTCATCTGAGTCTTAAAGGATGTATAGAAATATACTAGGTAGCTCAAAGGTTGCTATGGTGAATAGCACATTCCAAAGAAGAACGTTTTATAAAGGAAAAAAAATAGCATGTTTGAAGGTTAAGAGATGTAAATTCCACCGGGGCTGAGATTTTTGTCTATTTCTCTCCTGTGCCTCGAGCACTTTGAGCAGTGCCTGGCTCATTCGGTAATCGCTTAATCAATAAAAGGGCATCACACATGTCGAAAGGAATGGCCTGGCCTGATGCTTCACTGTCGCTCTACCACACTAAGGATGAGAAATCCCGGCTGACAGCTTGAAGATACATACATAGAATTAAGGAATTCCAGGTGCCTGGCACCTGCCATGCCATTATCCCTACTCCCCAGAGCGCGTCGGAGGGAGCCACACCACGAGGGCCGGAAGAATGGCGGGGGCCGGGGGGAGCGCGAGCTCCACACACTCCAAAGTCGGGCTCTTTAGCCAAAGCTGCACTTCAGCACAGGGCTGGACTTGAAGTCTGAGGAGCTTTCTTCTCTCCTTTCTACCCATCCCGCGCTCATTCCCCGCCGAACTCCCTCGCCGACTACTGGATGGCACCCGGCTGCATCCAGGCCTTCCCGGAACGCCACAGGAGGAATCCCAGAGCGCGTTCCAGATCGCCGGCCGCGCGCTCCAGCCCGCCGGCCGCTCCCTCCTTCCCTCAGGAACGCAGCGAGAGCGCACGCGCGCCATCTCAGCCGAGCGCGCGCCCGCGAGCTCCCTGCAGCCCCGTGCTCATCCGGGTCTCAGAAAGCCTCAGCCAATAGGGGATGCTCACGGCCTCCAGAGGCGGGGCTAAGGCCTCCCTCACATGGGGCCTGCGGTCACCGGGCGAGCTTGTAGGCGACCAGTCGGCGAAGAAAAAAGGCAGAGGAAGGGAGTGTAGAGTCTTAGCGAGGGTCGACGGCTTTGAGACCAAGCAGCTGCCGCCCCCTAGGAGCGACTGCCTAGCGAGCGGATTCCTCAGTCAGAGACGCTGTAGTAAACACACTTCAGAAACGTGAGGTGCCGGGGGTCACGTGGGGAGCGCGCGCTCCAATGAGGACCCGGGGGCGGGGCCGAGGCAGCTGACGCGGCGGTGGCCGTGGAGTCACCCGGGCAGCCTCGGGACCGGTCACCGGCCGGCAACCGTCCAGCGGCCTCGACCACAGCCTCCGTGCTCACTGCTCTTCCCCGGCCCGAGAGACAGCGTGGCCGACTGTGGCTGGATCCCCTCTCATCCCTCTCGGTGGCTCGCCTCAGGCGGCCCGTTTTCGCCTCCGGGGCTGCCTCGGTGGGGCGAGGTTTCCGTGACGAACCTCCTGGGGCTGCCGGGGCCGGTCGGGGCCGTCGTGGCGGCCCGGGCTCGTGGAACGTACTCACTCCCCGGGCTCCGAGGCCCTCGGAGCGATGCGCCTCGTGCCGGCGGTTGCTGCGGGCGCCGGCTCCTAAAGGGCGTCACACCCGGACTCCGCTGACGGCAGCCTCCATTCATCTCCCAGCCGCGAGTCCCGCGCCCCTTCCTCCTCCGGCCCCCTCCTCGGATTCATTTTTTCCTTTTTTCCCCCGTCCGCCGCCCTCTCCCCTCTCCTTGGGTGTGGCGGCTCCCCTGGAAGCAGAGGTGTCGGCTATGAGCCGGCCCTTCCTTCCTTGAATTTCTCGGTGGGGGAACTGGGCGAGGACACGCCGGCCGCCGCCGCGCCCCCGGGATGGGGGTGAACGCCGTGCACTGGTTCCGAAAGGGGCTCCGGCTTCACGACAACCCCGCCCTGAAGGAGTGCATTCAGGGCGCCAACACCATCCGCTGCGTCTACATCCTCGACCCCTGGTTCGCCGGCTCCTCCAATGTGGGCATCAACAGGTGGCGGTAAGTCGGGAGTCCCGTGGGAAATGGGGATTTCGGGGCTGCATGAATCAGGACTTGACCTGCAGTCGGAGAATCCGAGAACTCAGACCTGGGACCGCGGTACTCGAGCCATTTTCAGAATTAGAGGTGCCTTGAATAGGAAACGGAATTGATTTAATAGTTCTCTGGCCCGCGAGTCCCGGCAGCCTGGACCACGTCGGCCTTCGTGTGTGAGTTAACATGCCTCTGCGCTAGTGGGAACTCTTCCCCTGCGTTCGTGGGGAATTCTTAGCGGTGGAGTGAAACACCCTCCCGGTTCTCAGTGCCCGGTGGATGGGTTGATTTTTCTTGGCCTCTTTGTGGCGTTGGAAAGGATCGCGGCTTTGCGTGTTTACGTTTGTGTGTGTCTAGGTAACTCACAGTGTGCAGAAAACCTTTCATTCAGTACAGGCGCCTCCACATCCACTTTTCTTCCACCTCGGGGTTGCCTAGGAAAAGCAAGTGAAACATCTGTTTTCTCTTTGCTCAGCTCTTCCTCTCAACTCCTCCTTGTGGCTGACTAGAGAAAATACAGTTTTTCTTTCTAGACAAAGTATAAAGCCTTCTAGGGATCAGAGCACTGAAAAAAATTTTGGAGAAGCTTTATGATCTTTTCCTGAAATCCCAGGCTAGATGATTATTAGGCCCCCTGGTGGAAATGAAAGCATTTGTTTAACAGATAGCTTATTGATCACTGCTGTATACCAGGCACTGCTTTTAACACCAGAGATAGCGCAGTGAATGAAACAAAAATTCTTAGCCTTTTCCAGCAACATGTTCCAGAAAGTCAGATATATAGGAGTTGCTGGTGATAAAAGGTGTAGAGAAATACAGAGCAGCGATAGGGGATATAGAATACAATACAGTGGAGGTGGGATTATCCTTGCAGTTTTTGTTTTGTTTAATTTTTAAAGATTTTTATTTGAGAGAGTGAGAGTGAGCGAGCAGGAGCCTGGGGCAGGAGCAGAGAGAGAAGCAGACTCCGCACTGAGCAGGGAGCCCAACTTGGGGCTCCATACCAGGACCCCAAGATCATGACCTGAGCTGAATGCAGCTCAACAGACTGAGCCACCTAGGTGCCCCTCCTTGCAGTTTTAAATATGGTGATTGGGGAAAACTCAGAGAAGGTAGCAGTTGAACAAACTGATGAAACAGGTAATGGATTGCGGATACCTTAGGGAAAAGGCATTTCAGGCTGGGGGAACAGTGAGGGAAAAGGCAGGGAAGTGGAAATGAGTTTAACCTTTGGAAGAAACAGCAAAAGTAATATAAAAGGAGCAAAATAGTGGTGATAGTAGGTGAGGCCAGAGATACAACAGGGCCAGACTGAAAAGAGATAAATATAAGGCAGTTGTCAAGATCTGGGCTTTTATTCAGAGCAAAGATGGAATGATTGCAGGATTATAAGCAGAGGAGTGGTGTAATCTCTGATCACAGTTCTGGATTGGGAGGAGAAGGTGGACAAGAAAGAGGAGGCTGTTGCATTCTTCCAGGTGAGAGATGGTAGTGGCTTGTACCACAGTGATAGTGGTGGATGTAGTGAGAAATAGTAAATTCTGAGTATATTTTGAAGGAAGAATCCATAATGTTGGGTTCCTGGGTGGCTCAGGTTAAACGACTGCCTTCGGCTCAGGTCATGATCTTGGAGTCCTAGGATCCAGTCCCGCATCATCATCAGGCTTCCTGCTCAGCAGGGAGTCTGCCTCTCCCTCTGACCCTACCCCCTCTCGTGTGGTCTCTTTTGGCAGATTGTATATGTGTATTAGAGAAAGAGAAGGAATTATGAATTATTTCAGAATTGTTGGTTTGGGGAACTAGGCTAAAGCTGCACATGGCAAAGAAAGTGAAGTCATTTGCAGAAGCCAATGAGAGGGTGATTGGGATTCTCTTTTGGACTCATTGAGTTTGAAATGTTTATTGTACATCCAAGTAGAGATGGCTGTTTGACAGTTGGATATATCAGGAGTTCAGGAGAGAGCTCCCGATAGGAGGTATAAATTGGAGAGTCATCAGTTTGTAGATAATATTTAAAGCCACTTATTCATTCATCCTTTCGTTGAACAAATATTTGTCATGCATCTACTACATGCCAGGCATTGTTTTAGGTTCAGGACATTCAGCATTAACAAAAATAGCTAAAAAAAAAATCCCTATCCTGTTAAATTTTAGTGGAGTCATGAGACTTTGTGAGAACATAAGGAAGTGGGTGTAGATAGAAAACAGAGCAGGTCCAAGGACAGTTATTATTACTATATTATTTTAGGATATACTAGGATACTCTAATGTGTAGAAATTGTGGAGCTGTGGAAGAATTAGCACAGGAGATTGAGAAGGAGTATCTAGTAATATGAGAAGAAAACCCAGAAGAATATGGCGTCTTAGAGGCCAAGTAAAGAAAGTATTTCCAAGAGTGTGCTTTATCTATGTCAGGTGTTGCTGATAGGTCAAGTGAGATGAGGACTAAAAATTAAGAATCTTATTTAGGATTTTGAGGTCATTTATAGTCTTGACTGGAGTGGTTTTGGTAGTGTCAGAGGCGGAGCCTTTCTGGAATGGCGAAGAGGCTGAGAGGAGAGAATTTGGGGGACAACTTCTACAGATAGCTCTTTTAGGGAGTTTTGATAGAAGGGGATCAGAAAAATGATGAGGGGCCTGGATTGGAATGTGAACTCAAGAGAGGATTTTTTTTTTTCAAGATTGGCAAGATTACAGAATGTTTGTATGTTGATAGGAATGATACAGCAACTGTATATTGAAAGCACTCAGCAGAATTGATGTCATTAACATTGATTCTGGGAAAAGATAAATGTAATATATTTTAATGTATTAATAAATATCCTAAAATAATATAGTAATAATAACTTTTTCATAAAACTGTTAAAGAGGATTAGGTTAGGTAACAAATGTAAAATGCTTAAAATATGACTGTTAAGTGTTTTTTTTATTTGCTACCAAATTGAAAACCCTAGGTGAATAATATCTAATTACATGTTTGTGGTCAGTTTCTTCTAGAGTATTTGATACATTTATAAAATCTAGACTATAAGCTTCTGTAGGATAGGGGTTATATGATATCTTTATATACCCAGCAGCTCACATTGTCAAATGAGTGAAATAAAGCTTGTAGGCACAGTAGGAGTAATCCCATATTTTCCTTTTTTTAATTCCCATATTTTCCTTTTTAAAATATTATTTTTAACTACTAAGCATTGCCCTCTCTGAAAGATGGATAAAGATGTCAATAATAAATAGAGAGACTTTTTTCTTTTACTAAAGACTAAGTTATAAAAATTATTTAGTCTGTTTTTATAGCACTGAATTCCATGCTTTTTATATAGTTGTAGATCAGTTGCTGTTCATTGTATGAGATGACATCCAGAAGAAGTTATTTTATACTTAAAAAACTTTATTCATTTCCTTATTGACCATAGGATAATGTGCAGTCTCCTTAGTTGGCATTCAGGCTATCTTGTGGATTTCTACCTTCTTACCTTCATGCCATTTCCTTTAGTTAACAGAATTTCCTAGATTTTTGGATTAGATTTAACGAAGTTTATTTTACCTAAGTAAATTAACAAAACTACCTTTTTTTGTTTTTTGCTTTTGTTTTTTTTAAGTAGGCTCCATGCCCAGCATGAAGCACAGTGCAGGGCTTGAGCTCACAACCCTGAGATCAAGATCTGAGCTGAGATCAAGAGTCAGACACCCAACCAACTGAGCCACCCAGGCACTCCCCAAAATTACCTTTCAACACTGCCATCATTTCATTTAAAAAGGATGCTTTAACATTTAAAAAAAGAAATTCCGAAGGACATTTTTGGAGAATAAAGGACAGTCCTTTGACATGAATAAATTAAGCTTTATGAAAATTCACTTTGCCTTATCAGTGAAAGTATTGTCTTGAAGATGTCACATTTGGGATTGAATGATTCAAAATGTTTCAGTTCTGGCTCAGTTGGTAGAGCATGCCACTCTTGATCTCAAGGTTGTGAGTTCAAGCCCCACTTTGGGGGTGGAGCCTACTTAAGAAAGAAATTTCATTTCTATCCCTTACTTATCTATTATTAAAATTATACCACACAAAAACTTATATATGAATGTTAATAGGACTATTCTTTTAATAATTTACTGTTATTCATAATAGTGAAAGGGTAGAAACAACCCGAATGGCCATCTACTGATGAATGGTTAAAATATGTTATATCCATACAATGGAGTAATATTCAATAATAAAAAGAAATGAAGTACTGATACAACATGGATTAACCTTAAAAACATGCTATTTGAAGAAGCCAGTCTCAAAATTTCACAGATGATTTGATTATATTTCTATGAAATGTCTAGAATAGGCAAATATGTAGAGACAGAAAGTAGATTGGTGGCTTCTTAGGGCTGACTGGGTAGTTAGGAGGTGGTAGCTAAGGGGCATAGGGTTTCTTTTTGAGGTGATGAAACTGTTCTAGAAGGTGATGGTTGTACAACTCTTTGAATAGACTAAAAAAAAGAATTCTACAGTTAAAAATCTACCCACCCCTTTAAGGTCCAGTCCACATGCTGCCTTTTCCATAATAAATTTTTTATCATGTTGTCTGGATTTCATAGTCTTGTGAACTCTTACGTCATTTTTTGGTATTGCTTCCTATATCACCGTTAAATACCATTAAAAAGAAGTAAATATTTCTTTAATTTGTAAATATTGATATAGTCCTTGTATATTCATTTCTCCTTCATTTAACAGATTGCAATTCTTTTTCCTGAAGAGAAGGTACCATTTCATTCAAACACAAATTTATTTTTCGTTCATATTTTTGGCAGGCACTATTTTGTTACTGGAGATACAACAGTGAATAAGAGAAGGCCCCTCCCCTTGAGATCCTTCTAGTCTAGGAGGACAAACAGGCAATAAAACAAATAGAATATGTCAGGTGGTGGTAAGTATAATGAAGGGAAATAAAGCAGAGTGTGAGAACAGAGACCTAAAGAAAGAGAGGTGACAAGGCTGTACAGATATTTGGGGAAAGAGCTCTCTCTGTGTTAACAGTGTCCTGTGCAAGTAGATATTTGATAAATATTCTTAAAATTTTTTTTGTTAAGTCTAGCATTTAGGAATGTGATAGTTACTTCATTTAACTTTGATGCTAATGTGTATCTTAAACTCGTAATTCAGAGAAATAATTTTTAGTGAAGAAATTATTTTTGACATTTAAACTTCAATGTGTTTAAAACACAGTTGACATTATCACATGTAGATTCTCTTAATTTTTAGTAACCAAATCTATAAATGTACCTACATCCTTACCCATTCTTTCCTTCTATAGTCTGATTTCAGTAGAAGAGATATTGCTTTCCTTATTCAAAACCAGTGTTTTCAGCTATACCCCATTTTAAACTCATGTTTTTAACAGCTTTATTGGGGTATAGTTGACAAAAATTGTATATATTCAGGGTGTGCTGCATGATGTTTTCTCACACACACACACAGTCACTCTCATTTTGATGATTTATTCTCTTATCCTTTCTTTAACCTCTTTTTGGTTTATTCCAGTCAGCACTTAAACATGCACAAGTCCCAGTTCTATAAGAACAAGAAAACCAACAGGGGAAGAAAACCTACCCTTGAGTATGTTCTTCTCCTGTAACTCTGTTTCTCAATTTATTTATATAGCCAGACTTAATGAATAAGATGTCTAATATTGGCTGATTTCATTTTTTAATCTTCTACTTACCCTTCTTCAATCCACTCCTAGTCTGGGTTCCACTGCATCTACTTCACCAAGACAGTATTCATCCAAAGGATACTTTTAAATTTTTCATTCCTTGACTTTTTACCATGTTTGACACTTTTGACCATACTTTCCTCTTCTTCCCCTTGCATTGGTTAGAGGGCCCTCCTCTTGTTTTTGTTTTTTTGTTTGTTTTTTTTTTCTGCCAAGCTATTAGTGTTCTTCCTTTACTTCTCTTTTTCTGTTCAGCTCTTAAATGCCCCTCACGTCTCTGATCACCCTTTTTTTCATTTTACATAATTCCTAGGCAGTCTTATCTCTTCAGAAAGTCAGTTAGCATCTGTTTGCTCAGAATTCAAATCAGCATTTTCAGCTCATATCTCTCTCCTGATCCCCAGATATGCATCCATTATATATAGATTCCCTGTCTATTTGAATGTATTATAGGGTCACCTGGGTGGCTCAGTCATTAAGTGACTGCCATTGGCTCAGGTCATGATCCCAGGGTCCTGGGATCCCACATCAGGCTCCCTGTTCAGTGGGGAGCCTGCTTCTGCTCCTACTTCTCCTGCCTATGTTTCCTCTCTCACTGTGTCTCTCTCTGTCAAATAGTTAAATAAAAATATTTTTAAAATGTGTGTATTATATTACCTTAAACTCACCTTGTTCAAAACAGAGATCATTGGGGCACCTAGGTGGCTAAGTTGGTTAAGTATCTGAGTCTTTTGGCTCAGGTCATGATCTCAGGGTTGTGAGTTGAAGCCCTGTGTCAGGCCCCATGCTGGGTGTGGAGGAGATTTTATTCTCTCCCTCCTCCTCTGGCCCACCCCCAACCCCCTCTCTAAAAAAATTAAAAACCACAAAGATCATCTTCTCTGTTATCTCTATCTCAACAACAAAGGACTTTTCCTGTGTGTCCTATCTTCATAAATAATAACACCATTTGACCAGTTGCTCAATTATATATTCATTTAACAAATGCTGAGTTTATACTGTGTGCCTACCACTTTGTTAATTTCTATGGCTAAATGGAAGTCAGATAATTTCTCTGCCCTCAGAAGGTTTACAGTATAAAGAGGGATTTATTCAGAAAAAAATAACCACAGAAGTATATTCTTCTGTCTCCACTGTCAGTTTAGCCCATACCACCATCCTTTTGGCTAGATTATTTGAGTAGTTTATGAACCATTGTCCCCCTTGCCCTTCTCTAATTCATTCTGTATACAGCAACCAGAGTGATCCCTTGAAATTGCTTATTTGTTCATGTCCTTTACTCTTTTAAATCCTTCACTGACATTTGTTTTTCTTGGGTTAAAGTTCAAAAGCTGTAGCATAGTTTAAAATCCATGTGTAATCTAGTCCTTTGCTTCTTTTTCTAGCCTTAGAGGATTTCTTCACTGAGGCATATGAACTGAGGCTTGAAGTATGAGATGAATCTTAATAAACACAGAATAGAGGGAAGGAATTCCATCGAGGATGAGGGGCGAAAGTTTTCAGGCTAAGGAAATACCATGAGGGAAGGCACAGTATTCTGATACTGGTATAGATGTTGGTGTAACTGAGTAATATGGCGCGTGAAAAGACAAGAGGTATTGTTTAGTACTCTGGATGGTTTTGCCCGACTCAAACAGGCTTAAGCAGAAAGAGAGTTTATTGGTAAATATAATTGACCAGTCCAAGGGAACGTGGCTCCAGACAGGAGTTAGTGCTGGAGCTCAGAAGATGTTACCAGGATCAAATTTCCCTCTTTGCATCTCCAAACTTCACTCATTCTGGGTTGGCATCTCGGGCTTTCCTCTGGTGGTGAAATATAACAATGGTAGTTAAGGTAGTAAAAAGCATATGCCTCTGCCCCAGAAGTCTCAGCAAAAGTCTGTGGTACTTCAGTGGCTCTGTTTGGACCAATTTATGAACC
Source organism: Mustela nigripes (assembly GCF_022355385.1). Classification (NCBI taxonomy): domain Eukaryota; kingdom Metazoa; phylum Chordata; class Mammalia; order Carnivora; family Mustelidae; genus Mustela; species Mustela nigripes. Next base: position 15,095,371 of record NC_081562.1, read on the forward strand.
AGTCATTGTGAGCATCAATGTGAGCTGTTGTTGTGTGCCTCATGGGTGGAATCAACTCATTTGGACTGAAGTAACTGAAATAGAATGAGTAGAAAGTAGGTAGATGCCCTAAGAGAGCAGATGCCTATTATGTAAGAACTCAGATCAGAAGATGGGACCAAGTCAGAAAAACTTGGACTCCTGTTTGAGGAAGTATGCTTTGGCAGTTGAGTGAATGATAGAGGAAAGAGATAGTAGAGCAGTATGGAGGCTTTATCAATAGTCCACTGAAAGATAATATAGGCCTTAATTAGGGAAAAGTCTGTGAGGAAGGGGAACATGCAAGAGAGTGATTATAAAGGTGCACCGGACAGTTTAGGTGACTGTCAAAAAGGCAGTTTCAGAGAGGCAGTAGAGTGCAAGATTCACATGCTTTGTGCCTCTTTGACAATTAGCTATTAAGTTAGGGAACACAGGAATATACCATATTTAGATGAGGAAAGAATGAGTTTTGTCCAGGTCATTGCTGAATCTGAGGTACTGCAAAGATATCAACATGGGAAATGGAGAAGATAGAAGTTCAAGTTTAGGGATTATAGACATTAGAACTGGATATGGGAATAATTCATATATAATTAATAGGTGAAGCACGACTGGTGATACTGGGTAGCGTAAGATGCATCAAAATCTTGGTAGTTACTATATTTAAGATGAATAGAAACTGGTGAAGAGGACTGAAGAGAGGTAGAAAGAAGAGCCAGGTGAGTATCATGGAAACCAAAAGTGGCAAGAATTTTTCTTCATTGTGCTGAAGATGGCAGATTAGGATGAATTCTGACAGTTATGTGGGAAGAATACTCAGTGACTTGGAAACAGATGGAAGAAATGACTGCATGTCATGAATGCTGAGTGGTAGACCCTCTGGGATATAAAGGTCCCTCCAGCAATTACATTATTCTAATTTAGGGATGTGTTCTTTTGTTCTTGATTGACTAGACTGCTTTACAACTCTGTAGCAAAGTGTAGATAAAAGTTGTGGTGCTGGACAGTCAGAATGGCTAAAATTAACAACTCAGGTGAGGATTTGGAGAAAGAAGAACCCTCTTACACTGTTGGTGGAAATGCAGACTGGTACAACTCCTCTGGAAAACAGTATGGAAGTTCCTCAAAGAGTTAAAAATAGGGCTACTGTACAACCCAGCAATTGCACGACTAGGTATTTATCCAAAGGATACAAACATAGTGATTCAAAGGGACACATGCACCCCTATATTCATAGCAGCAATGTCCATAATAACCAAAATATGGAAAGAACCCAGATGTCCATCAATAGATGAGTGGATAAAGAAGATGTGGTGTATATATACAATGGAATATTATGCAGCCATTCAAAAACCAAAATCTTGACATTTGCAATGATGTGGATGGAACACATACACATATACACACAGTGGAATATTACTCAGCCATCAAAAAGAATGAAATCTTGCCATTTGCAATGATGTGGATGGAACTAGAGGGTATGATGCTAAGCAAAATAAGTCAGAGAAAGAAAAATATGATTCCATTCTTATGTGGAATTTAAGAAACAAAACTGGTGAACATAGGGGAAGGGGAGGAAGAATAAAATCAGATGAAATCAGAGAGAGACACAAACCATAAGAAACTCATAACTATAGGAAACGAAATGTGGTTTGTTAGAGGGGAGTTAGGTGGGGGAGTGGGGTAATTGGTGATGGGCATTAAGGAAGGCGCTTGATAACTTGGGTGTTATATGCAAGTGATGAATCACTAAATTCTACCTCTGGGGGAAGGAAATTTACGGTGCTGGGAAAATTGAACAACTACATGAAGAGGAATGAAACTGGACTACTTTTGTACACTATGCACAAAAATAAACTCAGAATGGATTTAAGACCTAACTGTGAGTGAAACTGTAAGATAACCTGGCAACAGACAGTAATTTCTTTGACATCAGCAATAGAAACATTTTTCTAAATGTGTCTTCAGGCAGGAGAAAAAAAGCAAAATTAAACTATTGGGACTACACCAAAATAAAAAGCTTTTTGTGGGGCACCTGGGTGATTCAGTGGGTTAAACCTCTGCCTTTGACTCAAGTCATGATCTCAGGGTCCTGGGATTGAGTCCTCCTGCATTGGGCTCTCTGCTCAGGGAGCCTACTTCCCCCTCTCCCTCTGCCTGTCTCTCTGCCTACTTGTGATCTCTCTCTCTCTCTCTTTCTCTCTCTCTCTGCCAAATACATAAATAAAATCTTTTAAAAAGGATAAAAATAAAAAATAAAAAGCTTTTGCACGGTGATGGAAACTATAAGCAAAACAAAAAGGCAGTTTGTGAAAGAAGATATTTGCAGGTGATATATCTGATAAAGAGTTAATATCCAAAATATATGAAGAATTTGCACACTCGACACTCAACAAACAATTCAATTAAAAAAAATGGTCAGAGGACCTGAATAGGCAGTTTTCTAAAGAAGACATACAGATGGCCAACAGGTACATGAGAAGATGCTCAACATCACTCATCATCAGGGAAATGCAAATCAAAACCACAATGTGATATCACCTCACACCTGTCAGAAAGTCTAAAATTCAAAACACAAGAAGCAAGTGTTGGTGACGGTGTGGAGAGAAAGGAACCCTTGTGCACTATTGGTCGGAATGCAAATTGGTGCAGCCACTGTGGAAAACAGTATGGAGATTCTTCAAAAACTATATGATCCAGTAATTCCACTACTGGTTATTTACCCAAAGAAAATGAAAACATTCAGGGAGATGTGTGTACCTCTGTGTTTGTTGCAGGATTATTTGCAGTAGCCAAGACATGAAGCAACCCATGTGTCCATTGATAAGATAAATGGATAAAAGAGATGTGGTACACACACACAGACACACACGCACAGTGGAATTTTACTCAGCCATAAAAAATAATGAAATCTTGCCATTTGTAACAATATGGATGGACCTAGAAAGTATAATGCTAAGTGAAATAAGTCAGTCAGAGGCAGAAAAATACCATACGATTTTACTCATATGTGGAATTTAAGAAATGAACAAAGGAAAAAGAGTCCAACAAAAAAAGTAGACTTGTGTGCCTGGGTGGCTCAGTTGGTTGAGCAGCTGCTTTTGGCTCAGTTCATGGTCCGAGAGTCTCAGGATTGAGTCCCACATCAGCCTCCCAGCTCCGCAGGGAGTCCGCTTCTTCCTCTGACCTTCTTCCCACGTATGCTCTCCCTCTCTCTGAAATAAATAAATAAAATCTCAAAAAAAAACACCCCAAAACAGACTCAGTTACAGAGAACAAATTGTTGCTTGCCAGAGGGAGGTGGGTGTCGAGGTGGGTGAAATAGACAAAGGGAATTAAGAGTACACTTATGTTCATGAGCACTGAGAAATTTATAGGATTGTTGAATCATTACATTGTACACCTGAAACTGATATAACACTGTATGTTTAATTAGACTTGAAATAATTTTTTTTAAAGTTTAGATTTTAAAAACTGGTGACAGAACAAATGTTTCCTGTCCATACCAATGTAAATTATTCCTGTTCATGTCATGCAAATGAATTTTGTAGCATGAGCATTGTAAAACTCTGTATGTCCAATTCTTATTTGAACCAATTTTAACATTTTACTGGTTCCTTTATTATAATGAATTAAATAAAATCTCTGCCATATATGCATTTAATATTTTTATGAGAATCATGGTTTTACTGTTTTAGAAATTATACTTTAATTGTTATAAAAGTCTTTGGTAAGCTTTGAATGAGTAGCTTCAATGACATTTTAAGATCAGAAATCATTATATAGGGGGTTACTGATTTTGTGAGTGTCACTGGTGTGGAAGAGGAGGGCAGTGATTGAGGGATTGGTGAAGAGAGTTTTTATGGGAGAGGTGAGACATAAGTTGGTTGCACAGATTCCGAACTGGCTGAAGAAAGTGGATTTTGGGCACATCACCAGACTTACAGTCAAGACAGGATAATAAATAGGAAATATATCCAATGTAGAGTTCTTTGAATGACAGACTAAAGTGAGTTTAAAATATCTGGCTCTCTAGATTCTAATCCCTACTCTCCTACTGGGTAGCAGTGGTACTGGTTTTGGGTAGGTCACTTACCCTTCATTTTATTCATTTAGGAAACATTCATTAAGAGCCTGTTTTACGGGGTGCCTGGGTGGCTCAGTGGGTTAAAGCCTCTGCCTTCGGCTCAGGTCATGGTCTCAGGGTCCTGGGATTGAGCCCCACATCGGGCTCTCTGCTCGACAGAGAGCCTGCTTCCTCCTCTCTCTGCATGCCTCTCTGCCTACTTGTGATCTCTGTCAAATAAATAAAATCTTAAAAAAAAAAAAAAAAGAGCCTGTTTTACAGGGCACTGGGGATACAAAGATGAAAGTCAAGGTTGAAGCTTTCATACCATTAAAGGACAAATGATTAGAATATAGAATGTTAAATAGGACCTCTGTAGAAATATCCAAATCTTGGGAGCACAGAGAAGAGACAGCCCTGAGGGAAGGAGAAGGAAGAATTAGGAGTAGAGTGATTAGTGTGTGTATTGGGGGAGAGGAGGTGGGAGGAAGGAGAGTATGAAATACTGGTTTGAGAGAAGAGAAGTTCTGGAGATTCTTGAGTCAGTGTCCTAATATGAAAAGGGAAGTACCAAAAAAAACCTCTAATATCTGATACATTGGCAAATAGTTCTCTAGAAAAAGCATGCATAAAAAAAAAGAACATATACATAAATGTATGTTAATTTGGCAGCTTTTGATGTAAGGCGAAATTCCAGATCTCAGTTCTCCTACTCAATTCTTTTTTTCGTTTTTTCTTTCTTTCTTCTTTCTTTTCTTTTCTTTCTTTCTTTCTGCCATGAAACAACAAAATTTTATTCTTTCATAGTTCTGGAGGCCAGAAGTTCGTTCAAGTCCAAGATGTAGGCACGGTTGGTTCCTTCTGAAGGAGAATTTGTTCCATGCTTCTTTCCTGGTTTCTGGTGATGGCCAGTCTCCTATTCACTTCTTTATCCATATTTATTCCCTAGGTGATCTCGTTACAAACTTGAATACCTCATGATTTCCTATCATGCATTTCCTGCCCTGACCTCTGTCTTGAGCTCCAGGCCCACATATCCAGTGTTTTTATTGGATTCCAAATAAGTGTCTTCAGCTTGGTTTTGCCTCCATCTTCCGCACCTATCATGGTTTCTCAGTATCACAATAAATGGCAACATTCACCTTGGTGGTCTGCAGAATCATCGAGCCATCTTTTATTTCATTTCTTTTTTCCTCACAACCTCATGTCTAGTCCTTCAGCAGATATTAGGCTTTTCCTTAAAGATAACTTTCATATCCTTTCAAATCTCACCCTTCCATTATGATCATACTATCCAAGTCACCAATATTTTTTTCAATATTTATTTACAATAGCCTCCTAACTCTCTACTTCCATTTTTATATCTGCCTTCCTGGTCTGTTCCATGTAGAAGCCAGAGGAATATTTTAAAAACCTTAATCAGATCAGGTCATTTCTATGCTCAGAATCTTCCCCTGGCTTCCAAGGTGTTTTCATTTTCTGCTTCTTCACCTGGAATATTATCTCAAACCCTATTAGCGGGGCTCATTCCTAAAGTAGGTCTCTCAGAGAGACCTTTTCTGACCATCCTATACTTCTGACCAAGTAATTTCCCCTACTGTATACCTCCCACTTTTCTCTATCTCCTTGCCCTGTTTTAATGGCATCTCTATCACTACCTAAAATTATGTATTTTTTGATTTACTTCTTTACTGTCTTGCTCCTTCAGCAAATTTCACAAAAGAGGGATTGATTCATTGTTGCTTCCTTGTTATTTGTTATTGGTTCTTCAGCCCTATAGTGGTGGTTCTCATTGGTTGGTCCAGAGATGCTTATGGGTTCCTGAAACTTTTTAGTTAAGCCCAAACTGTCTTGGTTCATACTAGTGCTAAGACATTATTTGACTTTTTAACTGCCACTCACTTGTGTATACAGTGAGTTTTCCAGATGCTGATAAGTAATGACATTATTGCTGTGATGGCTAATGGAATGCATGCAGGTATAGTCTTGCATTTTAAAATTTGCTTAGTTTCAGTTTCTCACATTAATGTTGGTAGATATTACCTATAAGACATAGCTCTTTGGGGCTATTCAGTAATTTTTAAGAATGTAAAAGGTCCTGCAACCAAAAATTAATATAAGTATTCAACATGTACCTGTAGGTTAAGTGTATAAATGAATATTGTTCTGCTGATTTCATTGATGGAGTTTCATGTTGGCTTTCATGGGTAAATTACCCATAGTCTGATACTGCCTGTTATTTTTTTTTTAAGTTGATTAAAACCTAAAGATCCTTGTGAAGCAGACTTGAGTACAACATTTCCTTAGTACATTTTTTTCTTATGATTTATTATAAGTAATTTCATAGTAAATTAGAAACTTTTTTAGTGATTCACCTTTTATTGAGCCATTTTGAAGCATCCAGTTTAGTTTTCAATAAAACAGCTTTTGTAAAAAAATTGAAGTATACTTAACATAGTGTTACATTAGTTTCAGGTGTGCAACATAGTGATTGGACAAAAAACTGCTTTCATTTTACACTCATTTAATCAGTACATATAAAATGTAATTATGTGAGTACAGTTCAGTTTAACCGATATAAGCAGGTTTGACTCTTGATATGCCTAGAATTTTAACTGAAACAGGAATCAGGTGTGCTGGAAAGTGATAGCTTGCTTTTTTCAACCTGAAATTCATCTTGGCTATCAGTGTTTGTCTTTGTTTTACAGAGGATTTGGAGAGATTGTATGGTTTCTGTGGTAGTAATAGGAAATATAATTATTAGTACTATAAAAGATGTAACTACAGGTTTTTAAGATTTGACATTTTCTTTTAAGATTTGACATTTTAAAACTCTCACATATATTTGTTTCAGATTGCTTATTTGTTTTAATTGGAAATTAGGGTTTCCTAGAGATGAAAGAAGGAAAATTGCTATTTTTTTTTTTAAAGATTTTATTTATTTGACAGACAGAGTTCACAAGTAGGCAGAGAGAGAGGAGGAAGCAGAGAGCCCGATGCGGGACTCGATCCCAGAACCCTGAGATCATGACCTGAGCCAAAGGCAGTGGCTTAACCCATTGAGCCACCCAGGCACTCCCTCCCACCCCTTTTTTTTTAGAAGTTTTTAATTTAAATTCCACTTAGTTAACACAGTATAATATAGTTTCATGTGTACAGTGTAGCAGTTCAGCACTTCATGCAACACCCAGTGCACATCACAGTAAGTGTACTTTTTAATCACCATCACCTGTTTAACCCATCCTTCTCCCTCCCCCACCTCTCCTCGAGTAACTACCAGTTTGTTCTCTATATTTAAGAGTCTGGGGATCCCTGGGTGGCTCAGTGGGTTAAGCTTCTGCCTTCAGCTCAGGTCATGGTCTTAAGGTCTTGGGATCAAGCCCCGCATTAGGCTCTCTGCTCAGTGGGGAGCCTGCTTCCCCTGCCCTCTCTGCCTGCCTCTCTGCCTACTTGTGATCTTTTTCTGTCAAATAAATAAATAAAATCTTAAAAAAAAAAAGAGTCTGTTTCTTGGTTTACCTCTCTCTCTCTTTTCCTCTTTGTTCATTTGTTTTGTTTCTTAAATTGCACTTACACCTATAAGTGAAATTGTGTGGTATTTGTCTTTCTGTGACTGATTTATTTCACTTAGCATAATACTATCTGGTTCCATCCATGTAATTACAGATGACAAGATTTCATTATTTTTTAATGGCTATATTTTTATGGTAATATTTCATTTTATACACATACATACACCCCCCCCCCACATATTCCTTATCCATTCATCAGTCAACAAATATACATTTGGGTTGTTTCCATAATTTGGCTATTGTAGATAATGCTGCTATAAATGTAAACATCAGGTACCTGTATCCCTTTGAATAGTGTTTTTGTATTCTTTGCTTGATTTATTTTTAGTTAACTTTTGTATAAAATGTGTGCTGTGTGTCAAGGCTCATTTTGCTACATACGGATCTCAAGGGATTTCAGCACCATTTATTGAAAAGACTATCCTTTCTCCATTGAATTGCTCTTGCACCTTTGTCAAAAGGCAGTGTGTGTACATGTACTCATATATATGTGAATTTATTTGTGGTCTCTCTTTTCTATTCCATTGATTTATGTCTCTGTTCTTTCACCAACACTGTACTGTCTTGAAATCAGGTAGTGTGAGTTCTCCAACTTTGTTGTTTTTTCAGAATTGTTTTATCTGTTCTTGTTTCTTGGTCTTTTCATTTAAGTTTCACAATTAATTTGTCAATATTTACAAAAGATCCTCCTAGGATTTTGATTTAAATTACATCGAATTTATAGCTCAGTTTGAAAAAATTGACAACAATATTGAGTCTTCCAATTCATGAACATAATGTATCTCACCATCTATTTAGGTCTTTGATTTTTAAAATATGGTTTATAGTTTCAGCTTGCAGAGCCTAGGAATTGTTTTGAGGCTCTCTGGTGTGTGTGTGTGTGTGTGTGTGTGTGTGTGTGTGTGTTTTAATTAACATATAATGTATTATTTGCTTCAGGGTTACAGGTCTGTGAATCCTCAGTCTTAATACAATTCACAGCACCCACCATAACACATACCTTCCCCAATGTCCATCATCTATCCACCCCCCAGCAACCCTCAGTTTGTTTGAAGCTCTTTTGAGATAGTATGTGTTATGCTTAACTCCAGTCTGAGACCTTTTAAATTTTTCCCTAGAAACTATACTTTAAGCTAAACCATTGCATTTAATCTGCTTCGCTTTACTTGAGGGTATTGATGTGTGTGTGTTTGTATGTGTGTTTTGCCGAAAGAATAGCTCCATTAGATTATACCTTTTGCTTTAGAGCTGAGTTCTGCACTGTGTTAACTTGTGTTAAAGTTCTGCAATAGGGTTCTTTCCATGTTGACTGAGAATTACTCTTTTCTCATGGGGGCATATTCTCAGATTTCCAGTGTGAAGCTTTTATAGCATGGGACTCTGGAGCTATAATTTGAAAATGAAAGTCTTTCATGGTTATTTGAATCTTTAAAAAAGTTAGTCACCTTTATTTCCCCAGGGGCATTTATGTCTCCTCAGGCTAAAAATGATAAGGGTTCCTGTGAATTTTGGCCCTGTTATTGGTAGTTGGTGGAAATGGGACTAGTGAATTATTAGAGTTTCACCCTGGGATTTTTGTGTACCTTTTCAGGATCTTAACCATTTTTTATTTTATTTTCAGTTCTGCTGAGACTTTGTTGATAGAAGTAAACAGCTCTATCGAGTTATAGTTAGGACCACTGAATTTTTCCATTGGTATTTTGTCCCAGTAGTCTAGAAGGGACCAAAATGTCAAGCCCTGATAATTCTTCCCTCTTCTGCAGAATTCCTGCAGTTCTGCAGTAGTTAATAGGAATTTCTTCTAGTCCCAGTAGTTGTGTGTATTTCTTTACAACACTGATGCCAATAAAATGTTATTTCTATGACTGCTAGTGGCTTACTTATTAAGTGATGTGCCTTAATGACATGTTACAGTTTCTTGAATAGGGCCAAAATGATCATTTTTTTAAAAAGATTTTATTTTTTGTTTATTTGACAGAGAGATCACAAGTAGGCAGAGAGGCAGACAGAGAGAGAGGAAGAAGCGGGCTTCCTGCTGAGCAGAAAGCCCGATGTCGGACTCAATCCCAGGACCCTGAGATCATGACCTGAGCTGAAGGCAGAGGCTTAACCCACAGAGCCACCCAGGCTATCCCAAAATGATCATTTTCAATGTTGAAGATATATAACAGGATTTCTAAAGATTAAACTATAGTACAGCTGGCTTTGATAGTAAACTTTGAATCTTTTCTAGCACTTGCTGATTTTGCTCATTTGTTTAGAGAAAGAAATTAACAACATAGTAGTAGCCACATTAACAGAAAGTGTGTATGTTTTGTATAGCAATAGAATTTGAAGAAATACCTTCTGAGTCCAAATGCAACTAAAAAATGAATTAGGAATCCATTTGTCATTGTTTCTCAAATTGAAGCATTCAACTGTCAGCTTTTTGTGGGGATTCATTGAATTGTTTTCTGAATGCTTAAAGAAGTTACCCATCACTTAAGTAAGGTAAGGAGACCTTGATAAAGTATTGCAAACAATAGCATCCCTCTTAGTGGTAAGAAACTATTATTATTGCTATTATTAATTGGGAGTCTTTAAACTTTGAATAAATTTTCTCTGAGTTTACCTGAAATTAGTGATATATATATATATATATATATATGCCGAGTTGTCATGAAAGCTATGGATGTGAATAATTTAATAAAAAGTGATAAAAAAAGGGGCACCTGGTTGGCTCAGTGGGTTAAAGCCTCTGCCTTCAGCTCAGGTCATGATCTCAGGGTCCTGGGATTGAGCCCCACATCAGGCTCTCTGCTCAGCAGGGAGCCTGCTTCCCTTCCTTTCTCTCTGACTGCTTCTCTGCCTACTTGTGATCTGTCTGTCAAATAAGTGAATAAAATCTTTAAAAAAAAAAAAAGTGATAAAAAATTAAAAGGTCCTGGTTTGTGTTCAGACAGACCTGGGTTTAACTCCTGACTTCATTTATGTTAACAATCTGTGTAACTTGGGTAGGGTATTTAACTTTTATGAGATTATTTCTTAATATTTTATATGGAGATAAAACTAACCATCTCATGGCGTTCTTTGAGGATTAAATTAGGTAAAGTAAAATACTTAGCACTATGTCTAGGGAATTATACTCAGTGAAAAGAAGTATTATTTAAATATGTAGGGACATCTGGGTGGCTCAGTCGGTTAAGCATCTGCCTTTGTGGCTCAGGTCATGGTTCCAGGGTCCTGGGATGGAGTACCACCCCTGCTCAGCTGGGAGCTTGCTTCTCCCTCTCCCTATACCTTTCCCCACTGCTCATGTGCTCACTCTCTCTCTCTCAAGTTAATAAAATCTTAAAAAAATAAATATTGTAAATGCATGTAATATTAGTAGTACTTTGTTCTTGTATATCACATGTAATAAAAGATGGAGTTTAGACCTAGTAACTCTGATCCAGATTAAACTTGATCTCATATTATCTTTGGTCTGCATGATACCAACCTATTTATAACACAGTATTTATTAAAAACATATTTTATTTATAGACCAAGATTGGGTAAACTAATGGATTCCTCTGATATCTCTTGATAAGCTTGTAGTTAATAAAGCCTCCAGGTCTTATAGTCTGATTTGCTGCAAGGCTCTGTTTACTTGTTGAGGATATTTCTGAACCTAATTATAGGCCCTTACCTCTGTAGATTCATCCTGTTTTCAACCCAGTATTCATCTATTTGGTATACTTCTGAATTCCATCATGTAAATTCATTGTTATTTCTGTCAGACATATATTGTCTACTAATTTGATATATATTTTATGTCAATATCTAAATTAGAGAATCTAATCGGTTGCTTTGGAAGTCATCTAGTCCATTTTTTCAAATTATAATTCATACCTCATTTTTTATTATGAAATTAATTTTGTGGGTTGTAGTCTACACTAGAAGTAATGATAGAGAATAGAAAATATCAGGGGGTGCTATGTTGTAAGGGTGAGTTACTTTATGAAACCCGTTTTAGTTACACTAACACATACAGGATTAGTTGTTCTTAATCATGTTTATTATTGTGGATCACTGTTAAAAAGTTGGAAAGTCACTGATTTAGACTACTTACCAGTTGGAGAAAATGGTCCAGTGAGATTAATTGACTTCTCCTCAGCCACATCTGTGCTGATAATGTCCTAACATAAAGCATGATTATTACATTCAAAATCCTTCCAGCTTCTTTACATAATTTAAAATAATGATGAAGTTGTCAAGAGATATATGAATACAGACCACTTCATGGTATTTCATATTAGTGTCCTCACTTCAGCTTAACATTAAGTCATTCAAAAGTACTCTATTGAACATAGTTCATATAATTAAGAATCTTATCAGTCAATTTAGAATTTTTAGTCTTGTCCACAAAAACCATTATTAACTTTGTCGTGTATCTATCAGAGTAATAATTCTGTCAGGGAATGAAGAGGTTATCTTGATATGAAGTTATCAATGATTGTATTTTTGTTTGTAGAACAGGCTTTGTTTTCTAGGTCTTTCTAAACTTTATGTTTAAGTAACCCTTTCTGTTATTTTCCAGGGGTGAATAATCAAACTTACTAGCTTATACTTAAGGAATCTTCCCTATGCATACATACCTTTGAAAAAAAAATTAGAGTTGGGGTGTCTGGCTAGCTCAGTTGGTGAAATGTATGACTATTGATCTTGGGATTGTGGGTTTAAGACTCAGGTTGGGTGTAGAGATTACTCAAAAATAAAATATTTAAAACAATTAAGTAAGAAAGTTAATCAGTCAATCAATCAGGTTTATTTTCTCAACTCTGGTCCTCAGACTCTTTTCTCAATTTGAGCTTCTTCATTATGTCTTTGCTGTTATATTACTTTTGCCAGGATTTATCTCTTAGATTTCTGCTTTCTCTTTAGATTTGTACATTCCTATATAGTCTTTTTGGGGTATATGGGTATGTGTGTATTTAGTAGGGGCTAGTGAAATAGGACATTCTGCTTTTTCTCTGTCATCTATTACTATTATTATCCTGAGTATAGACTTCAGCTCATTAGTTTTCTTGTCATGAGTGTGATTTTTAAAAAAGGATTGTGTTGTCATCTTTAGCGTTTTTTTCCCTTAATTTTTGGCTTTAACATTTTTTGTAAACATAACTTTGTAATTCTTTATACTTGCCCTTTTTTTGGGAAGCGTCTTTCTTAGTATCATTTTCAGTCTTGCCCATTCAGTTCAGATTTTTTGGGTCTTGTCTACAAAAGGATCACTAAGTATTGCCCAGTACTTCCTACAGTATATTATGGTGTTTATATAACTATTTACCATGCTATATTATAAACACTTGGAGAGCACCTAATTCCTTGATTCTAAGTATGTATTTGAGTTGGATGAGGAAATTCATAAATATCAGTGGTTTGCACATTTCTGTAGTTTGAAGGGTTGGAAGTAGAACCCACAGCGTCTGATTACTAAACATGTATTCCTCCTAAAATAGGAATAACTTGGTATCTGTGTGGAAAAAAAAAAAATCTGGGTCCCTACTTTGAACCAAACCATAAAAATCAATTGTAGATTGAATATGAAAGGTATATCAATGATGCTTTTATTTTTATTTTTATTAAATTTTATTTATTTATTTGACAGAGATCACAGGTAGGCAGAGAGGCAGGCAGAGAGAGAGGAAGGGAAGCAGGCTCCCTGCTGAGCAGAGAGCCCGATGTGGGATTCCATTCCAGGACCCTTGGATCTTGACCCGAGCCGAAGGCAGAGGCTTTAACCCACTGAGCAACCCAGGAGCCCTCAATGATGCTTTTATTAAAGAATAAAATGTAGGAAAGAATCTTCATGAGATAAGGAGGTGAAGATTTCTTAAGCATTAGGATGCATGCTCTCATATGCACACACAAGTATTACAGTAAGGGAAAATAGATTAATTTCATTAAAATTAAGAAACTTCTGTTCAGGGATGGCTGGGTAGCTCATTCAGTTAAGTGTCTTCCTTTAGCTCAGGTCATGATCTCAGGATTCTGGAATCAAGTCCCATATCAGGCTCCTTGCTGAGTGGGGAGCCTGCTCCTCCCTCTGCCTGCCAGAGGGTGTGCGCTCTCTTAAAATCTTAAAAAAAGGAAACATGTTCATTAAAAATAGCAATAAAAGAGTAAAGGCAAGCCAATGAAAAACCAAAAAGGAAACATGCTCATCAAAAATAGCAATAAAAGAGTAAAGGCTAACCAATGAAAAACCAGTAGGAGGAGATATTTGAAGACATGTAACTGACAAGGGAGTTGTATCAAGAATGTATAAAGAACTAAAGTCAGTAAGAAAAATACAGGTAACTCTAGAAAAATGAGTGGGAATTGGAATAGGCATTTCACAGAAGAGGATATTCAAAAAACATAATTTGGAAAGCCCTAAAGACATGGTAAAAATTGCCCAGCCAAATTGAATATCTGAAAAATATAATTTAAATTAATCATAAGTTAAAAATACTACTGTGTACCTCTGTTGATTGGCTAAAATGAAAAGATCTGGCAGTACAAAGTATTGATGAAATTGTGGAACAACTGAAACTTTCATACACTGCAACTAGGAATTTTAACAGTTAACACTTTGGGAAACTATAGAGCTGTTTGTCAAATATAAACTTTACTAGTAACTCGGCCATTTTATTCCTAAGCATATACTTAATAGAAATTCATGAACGTTCGTAGATGAGTGCACATTATATTCATAGCAACACTATTTATAGTAATTCCAAACTAGAAGGAAATGTCCATTAACAGTAAAATAGATAAATTGTGGTATAATATATATTGGAATACCATAAAAAAGGAACTAACAGTAGCTGTACACAATGGCATGGATAAAATCTACAAATATGTTTAATGAAAAAAGTCAAAGGTAAAACAATATATATACCGTATAATTCCATAAACTAAAGTCCAAAACTAGGCAGAACTGATTTATGGAATTAGAAATGAAGAAAGGTGGTTTTCTTTGCAATTTTGGAAGGTGAGAAAGCATTTGTCTAGAGTGTTGTTTGTGCTCTATTTTATGACATAAAAGTGATTAATCAAGGATGTTCACTTTTTTTAAAAAGGATTTTATTTATTTGACAGGGTGAGCGCAAGAGAGAAACAGAGAGCTAGCACAAGCAGGGGGATAGCAGTCAGTTCATGAATTTCTGTTGAGTGTATCCTGTGGGGCTTGATCCTAGAACCCTGGGATCATGACCTACGCCAAAGGCAGACACTTAACCAATGAAGCTACCCAGGAGCCCCAAGGATGTTCACTTTATAATAATTCACTGTGAAGTAACTTATGATTGGTATGCTTTATTGTATACTTAGTATATTTTAATTTTAAAAGTGAAAAGAAGTATTTGGCACATTTCCATTAATAGTTAATACTTTTTCTTTGCTGTGTTTATTTCTAACCACGTTAAATATAGTTTAAAGCGTCAAAAAAATGTTAAAACTCTTTAGAAAAATCAGATAGTAGTCCTTGTTGTTCCTTTTCCAACCATCTTTTTTGTCTTGTTCCCAAAAGCCTACCAGTTGAAAATTTTATTTGAATTATAGTATATTGAATCTATGTACGAATTAGGGGAAATTGACATCTTTATCCCATTGGACCTTCTTAATTCATCTTATATCTTCATTTATTTTGGTTAAAGTTAAAATTTCATCAAAAGTCATTTTTTTCCATAAAAATCTTTTGCACTTGTTACATTTATTCCTGGGTACTTCATGTTTTTTAATGCTACTGGATATATGGTATCTTTAAAAAATAATGATTTGTTAGGAGAATATGGATATGATTTTGTATTCATCAATGTATTATTCTAACTTCTCTATAGTCTCTTGAATTTCTACGTATACATCATATCATCTGTGAATAATGGCAGTTTTGTTTCCCCCCTTCCATTCCATATACCTTCTATTTATTAGTTTGGTTTTTGTTTGGCTGATTGGTGTTTGTCTTACTCACTAGCTAGGACCTCTAAGAAGTGTTGAATGGAAGTGGTCATAGTAGGTTTCCTTGTCTTAATCCAACTTTTAAAAGGAAATATTTAAATATTTCTCCATTGAGTATGCTTTTTTGCTTATATTTTTATTAGATAAATTTTTGTCACGGTAAGAAACTTAAGAAAAATGGTTTCTAGCTTTCTAAGAATATTTTCATATATGTGGTTAAATTTTATTGAATGCCATAAATGTAATATACTGCATGACTTTTAAAGTGATTAAAAATGAGATGTATACTTAATTTTTCAAAGTCTAAGGTAAATCATTACTTTTGCCTTCCTCCTACATAGTACAAGGGGCTTAGAACATTTAAATTTCATTATTCCCTTCCATAATTAAACTTCAGTGTTTTAATTCTATCATTTTTATAAAAGATTTTATTTATTTATTTGACAGAGAGACAGATCACAAGTAGGCAGAGAGGCAGGCAGGGGGAGAGAGGGAAGCAGGCTCCCTGCTGAGCAGAGAGCCCGATGCGGGACTCGATCCCAGGACCCTGAGATCATGACCTGAGCTGAAAGCAGAGGCTTTAGCCCACTGAGCCACCCAGGGACCATAATTCTATCATTTAAAAAAAAACAATTCCAGGGGCACCTGGGTGGCTCAGTGGGTTAAAGCCTCTGCTTTCAGCTCAGGTCATGATCCCAGGGTCTTGGGATCAGGCCCCGCATCAAGCTCTCTGCTCGGCAGGGAGCCTGCTTCCTCCTCTCTCTCTGCCTGCCTCTCTGCCTGCTTGTGGTCTCTATCTGTCAAATAAATAAATAAAATTTAAAAAAAAGCCATTCCACTAGCTATTATTATAATATTGTTTTGTTAAGTTTCAGTTCATTTATATTTACCCATGTATTCACTACTTTTTCTGTTTTTCTTATATACTAGATAATTGATCATCTGGAATCAATTTACTTTGACCTGAAACATACCATTTTGAATTTCCTTTAGTGAGATCTTTTAGAGACAAACCCTTTCATCTTTTATCAAAATACATCTATATGTTTATCTCAGTACCTGTAAGATGTTTTCATGGATATAAAATTTTAGGTTGCTTTCCTCCCCCAGCTTACTGAATATAGAATACTGTCTTTTAGTTATCATTGTTGTTGAACACTGTTGGCTCCTTTGAAGGTAATCTGTCATCTGCCCCTTTAGATGTTTAGATGTTTTGAGGATTTTTATATTTGAAAAAAAATATTTTTCAGAACTTCCTGAAGCCCAGGATAAGGGTGCCTTTCTCCATAAAGAATTTGTACTTCTTAGTGGCATTAGAGTCACCACCACTTAAGGGACAATTTAAATTTATGGTTTGAAGTTTCTTAGACCACCCTTGATCCTTTTTATTTGGGCTGCAGATCTGCCCTAGGACCAGTCAGTGCTTATAATTTAGAATCTTTTCTTTTTATTTTTCCCCCTCCTTTTTTGCTTGAATGCCAAAGCTTCCTCACCACAAGGCATGTGAGAGAGGGTTTTATTTCTAGTTTATTCATTCCCAAAGGAAGTGTGTAGCACTTTGGCTTAATGTTTTGGGTGTCTTCTTTTAGACTTTGTGCCTTTGGCTGATCCTATGTTTTGACTTGTGTACCCCTTGTTTCATGAGGTGATCAAAACTGCTGTTCAGATTCCTTGGGGTTAGCAAATTCTTTTAGGGTAAAAGCTGATGTGTGTTCTACTTAACTTGGTTTGGTAATTCCTTATTGTCTTGTCTCAGCTCTTAGCTGCTTTAAGGAGTTTTATATATATTAATTAATATTTTTATTTGTTATTAATGGGAACATTGATCTAAATAATCTAGACCATTTCTTGAAATTGAAACCTTATTTTTTTGTGATTTAAATGTCAGTGGTACCTGTATTTATTTAGTCTTTTTCATTCTTCATATTACTTGTATGTGTCTTTTCCCTTTTCATTTTGATGAATTTCATCAGAAGTTGATTAATTTTTTCTTAATTGAAGTATAGTGGACACACAATGTTATTTTAGTTTCAGGTATACAACAATGATTTAACAAGTCTTATACATTATTCTATGCTCACCACAAGTGTAGCTACCATGTTGCACCATACAATGCTATTACAATACCACTGACTGTGATCCCTATATGGTCCCTTTTATCCATATGACAGAGATTCATTTTATCATCTTTTCAGAGAACCAACTTTTGTTGTTATTGATTGTCTCTATTGTAGGTTTGTTTTCAATTTCATTACTCTATTTTTTTTATTCTTTTGTCTATTTCTTCTTTTCATGCTATCTTTACTATTAAGGGGGGAATATATAAATTTGTATTCTGATTTGTTTATAGACACCTATATTCCATTAATGGTAACTTATTGGGGTGTGTGCCTAGACTATTTATTTATAGCCCTTTTCCCCCCAACATAAGCTTTTAGCTGTATAAAAGTACCTTTAATTTCTATTGTAGTTGTAGCCCACAGTTCTCTTTAATGT
Organism: Mustela nigripes; assembly: GCF_022355385.1. NCBI lineage: Eukaryota > Metazoa > Chordata > Mammalia > Carnivora > Mustelidae > Mustela > Mustela nigripes. Next base: position 15,113,485 of record NC_081562.1, read on the forward strand.
GGTATATTCATTATCATTCAGCTCAAAATATTTTCTAAGTATTATTATAATTTGTTTCTTTTGGTTATTTAGAGATGTTTTTTCTTATTATTTACTTACGACATTTATAACACTTATATTCTTAACAGAAAATTTTTCTAATTATCTCTTTAGGTTTAATTTTTGGCTCAAATACATCAATATAAAACAATATGCTCTGTAATATTTAAATTTCTTGAAATTAGTTTAGACTTTTTATTTTTTAAAAGATTTATTTATTATTTATTTGACAGACAGAGAAATCACAAGTAGGGAGAGAGGCAGGCAGAGAGATGGGGAAGCAGGCTCCCTGCTGAGCAGAGAGCTGGACGCGGCCTGGATCCCGAGGCCCTGAGACCACTACCTGAGCCGAAGGCAGAGGCCTAACCCACTGAGACACCCAGTCGCCCTAGACTTTTTTTTTTAAAGATTTTATTTATTTATTTGACAGAGAGGGAGCACAAGTAGGCAGAGAGGCAGGCAGAGAGAGAGAGAGAGGAGGAAGCAGGCTCCCTGCTGAGCAGAGAGCTTGATGTGGGACTCGATTCCAGGACCCTGAGATTATGACCTGAGCCGAAGGCAGTGGCTTAACCCACTGAGCCACCCAGGCGCCCCACCCTAGACTTTTTAAAATGTTCCCTTATATGATCAGTTTTTTTAAAAAAATGTATATAATTTTCTATCATTGTCAACTACTATTTTTAGATGGAGTTGGTTTTTCATTAAGTCACAGTTGTTAATGTGTTGTCCAAATCTTCTATACTTGTCTTTGATATGCTTGTTATCTCAGATATATTAAAAAAAAAAAAGTGTTGGGGCACCTGGGTGGCTCAATGGTTAAGCCTCTGCCTTCGGCTCAGGTCGTGGTCTCAGGGTCCTGGGATCGAGCCCCACATCGGGATGTCTGCTCAGTGCTGGGCTTGCTTCCCCTCCACCCCCACCTGCCTCTATGCCTACTTGTGATTTCTCTCTCTTTCTCTCTCTCAAATAAAAATATATAAAATCTAAAAAAAAAAAAAGTGTTGAAATGCCCCCAGTTTAACCATGATCTCTCTTTGAAGTTTTGTTACTTTTTACTTTATACATTTTTAAGTTATTATAATAAATATATGTCCTAATAAATTGATGCTCCTAGTTTTTATCATTATGAAATATGATGGATATAGGTGTAAAATATATATTATTAGATAATTGTATTTTGTTGGTAAAGTGGAGTGTGTATCATTATGAAAAGTGTCTTATAGTATTTTCCCTTAAAGTTCGTTATGTTTGTAATTAATACAGCCATAGCAGTTTTCTTTGATATTTTCATGTTGAACTTTTTCTATCCTTTTGTTTTCAGTCTGGAACTTTTGTTTTAGATGTCTGCTAAAAACAACATATATTTGGCTTTTGGGTTAATTGGTCTGACAGTGTTATTTTTTAATTGAAGCTTATTTACATTTGTTGTAATTACCAAGGTATTTGGATTTCTATCCACTGTCGTCTTTTCTTTTTTTTTTTTCCTGTCCTGCCTGTTTTCTTTCTTTATCTTCCCTTCTTTAGAATTAATTGCTTTAACTTTTTTCATTTCTTTCTACTAGCTTTAAGAGTCTCATGCTCTACCGACTGAGCTAGCCGGGCGCCCTTTCTACTAGCTTTAAATGATCACATAATTTTAACTGTTCTTTTAGTATTTATCCTAGAAATTACTGCAGGCACACTGATCAATGTCTCAAGTTAATCAACAACTCTGCCCCTTTTTAGATAATACAAAGCCCTTAAAACACTTAAAATTTTAAAGTTCAATTGGTTTCCTGACTCATATACTAATTATCGCTCTCTTTTTAGCTTTGAAGTAGGCTCCACGCCTAGCATTGAGCCCAATGTGGGGCATGAACTCCGACCCTGAAATCAGGACCTGAGCTGAGATCAAGAGTCAGACGCTCAACCAGCTGAGCTACCCTGGCATCCCTTCTTTTTTGCTTTTAAAAAATCCAAAATACGTTATTCTTTGCTGTTTTATAAGGCTAGTGTTTTTTGCCTACATATTTACCACTTTCTGTGTTCTTTATTTCTTCTAGCATCTCAAATTTTGCACTTTGAATCTCTTTCTTTTAACATTAATAATACTTTTTTGAATGCTCTATAGTGAAGGACAGCTAGTGGCAGACTCATTTTGTTTGTCTAAAGATGCTTTCTTTTTGTCCTTATTTACACTGGGTATAGAATTCTAGGTTGACAATTATTTTCTTTGAGCATATTAGAGATGTAAGAGTCAGCTGCCATGCCTGCTAGTACTTTATTGAGGATAATTTTTGTTTGTTTAATTTTAAATCTTTTCTTTCTCTGATATATCTTCAGTTTTTCAATAATGGATCTTGGTGTTTTACATTTATTTCTCTTGATTTGTAAGGCTTCTTGGACCTGTGAGTTAGTATCTTTAATCAGTTGTGAAAATTCTTCAGCTGCTACTTTTCAAATAGTGCTCCTATACATTCTCCTTTTGTATACTGGTTAGATGTTTTCAGTGCATTCTTAATTTCTTACTTCTCCATACTTTACATTTTTTTGCTTCTCTGTTTCATTTTGTAAAATTTCTTTATATCAGCTTTCCATTACATAATTCTTTTTAATTGTATCATTATGTTTTATCTCAGTTATATTTTTTAAAATTTTTTAAAAATTTATTTGACAGACAGAGATCACAAGTAGGCAGAGGGGAAGCAGGCTTCCTGCTGAGAAGAGATCCCAGTGCGTGGCTTGATCCCAGGACCCTGAGATCATGACCTGAGCTGAAGGCAGAGGCTTAACCCACTGAGCCGCCCAGGTGCCCCACTCAGTTATATTTTTTATAGAGTTTCTTTTCATTCTTTTTCATATATCTGGAAAAAAATTTTACTCCTATTTTTTATTCCTTAAACTTACTGTTTTATTTTTGGTTCTTGCTTGCTTGCTTTTGTTTATTTTTTTTAGCTTTAAACGTATTGATTAAATCATATTGGCTCTGCTTTCAAAATGTATCCAAGCTCATGATTATATATTAATTATCTCCACCAAAGCCACTGCATAGAATGTTGCAATAGTTTCCTTTTAGAGTTTCCTTGTTCTTCCTTTTCTTCCCTTTAACCTGTTATAATCATAATCATAAGTAAGATTAATTCTGTAGTGACATCTCAGAGTAAAAGGTGATGTCCATATAATACTTTGTAAGATATTATGTGAACTGGAACTTAATAACTTTCTAACCTAATTTCTTAGCACTCTACCTTTCACTAAGCTGTAGCCATACTAGTCTCTTGAGTATTCTTCTAAAGATTCTGTGCATATTCATCTGAATTATCCATATGCTATTCCCTCTGCACAGAATGTTTTTCTTCCATTGTGGCCTGTTCCCTCACTTTACTTCAGGTCTCTGCATGGATGTTCCATTATCACTGAGGATTTATGTGACAGTCTTATGTGAAATACCAGTCTCCATTCCTTTATTCTACATAATCACCTTTTCTTCTTTAATCTTATATTATTCAGTTATTACTTTCTAACTCACTCCTTTATTATTCTGTCTGCATCCCTCCCTCTCTAAAATATAAGCTATACAGTAAACGATAGGAATGTCTTTTTTAAAAGAAATGATGTAACTATGCCCGTAAAACCTAGTACAGTTTGTAGTGCATAATAGGTTCTTAAAAAATATTTATTGAAGGAAAAATGATTACATGGCATCATTCAAGGGTGATTGTTCATTGTGGTGAGAGTGGGTACTGTCATTCTGAGAAAGAGTCAAAAATACAAGTATAATGATAATACTGTGGTTTACTGTCTTTAAAAAAATTATTTATTTATTTGAGAGAGAGAGAGATCATGAGCAGTTGGGGGGGTAGAGGGAGAAGCAGACTCCCCACAGAGCAGGAAGCCCTATGTGGGACTTGATCCCAGGACCCTGGGATCATGACCTGAGCTAAAGGCAGACACTCAACCGACTGAGTGACCCAGGCGCCCTGTGGTTTACTTTCTGCGAGTTTCTTGATTTCTTCTTCTTTTCTCCCTCCCGCCAATTTCTTTTGGTTACTATTGGGAAAAACCACTGGCAAATTTGAGATAATTGTGCAATTTAGGTCATAGATCAGAAAAATCATTATAACTTGCAGCATTTTTAAATATTTTTCAAAAAATTTCTGTCAGTCTAACTACAGAAAACCATTATATATAGCTTTCTAAGATAGTTTGCCTTTTATAAATGTTTAACAGATTTTATTTAATTCCCTGTAAGTCCCCTAAAGCCCCAAAATAGCTCTTACCTGATTTTGCTGGTCCTTTTGAATTAAAAATGCAGTGCTTTCTAAAAATAGCCAAAAATTAGTATGATGCTTAGATTAAGAAATACTTTTATGTGATTTTTTAAAAAATGAGGGTGGGGTAAATTACATATATGTGAACTAGTGTAATTCAGTTCCATAAAGTAAATGATACTGCTGTTAAAGATCATCCTATACTGCCATTATAAAGTACAATGCTGTGACAGTAAAAGACCCATATATACCAAACATCTTTGTGAAACCTCATGGTCCTCCTTTAACAGGTTTGACTATCTTACATTTCCTCAATGACATGAAGTTTTTTTTTTTTTTTTTTTAGATTTTATTTATTTATTTGACAGAGAGAGATCACAGTAGGAGAGAGGAAGGGAAGAGATCACAGAGAGAGGAAGGGAAGCAGGCCCCCTGCTGAGCAGAGAGCCCGATGTGGGACTCGATCCCAGGACCCTGAGATCATGACCCGAGCCGAAGGCAGCAGCTTAACCCACTGAGCCACCCAGGCGCCCCAATGACATGAAGTTTTAAAATACTTTTAATAACTGTTTATTTTTATACCTTATTTACATTAAATTTGTGAGGCCTTAAGGAATATATATTCATATTATTATTATTATATCTCAAGAAAATGCTCAAATGTTAAAGAATGAGTGATTGAAAGTGCTTCTGGTATGCTTTTCTTTATTTTAATAGTCACTGGTAATGTACTATGTAGTATCAAAATGGTATAGACCATCCTACCAGAGGACCAGAAAAATAGAAGAGGTTAATACAAACTGAAATGTGACTTTTTACCTAAATAAGATGGTGTAGTTTGCACAGTTCATTTTTCTGTTGCTATTTTTATTTAGAATATGATTTTTTTTTATGACTATGTAATACGTGTATGGTCAGGGAACTTTTTTTATGTACAAACAGATGCAGTTAGAGTTTGTGGTCAATGACAGGTCCAGATCCTCTTTTTGGAATTTAAGCAAGGTTTCCCCCCACCCTCATTCATTGAAAACTCTGCTATATTAGTAACTGTCTTTTTTTTTTTTATTAGTAACTGTCTTAATTGGATATTTTTAATTCTTCCATTTTTCTTCTTTTCTTTAGAGCACTTACATTGACCTCCCATTAGTGCTCTTCATCCAAGTATCTGTCCTTTCTTCCCCTTACAATCCACCTTTCCTTGGCTTCATTCTTCCTGCCTTCTAACTTTCTAATTGACATCTAGAAATCCATCTGTCCTAAGTTTGGTTAGTTTGTCCTTTCAAAGTCTGGTTGTTTCTTCCATGCCATTCTTTCAGAGACCTGTCTTAAAAAGGCCTATCCTTTCTGCCAACCTTTCTTTCTTATTCTGTCTCCCTCGTGTGTGTGTGTGTGTACACACCATCTGCTTTCCTACAGTTCTTTTTCCTAACCTCCTTCCCCTTGCCATCTTCTGCCTCACCCCCCTCATACTTTCCCCTATATCCTCCCAGTTTTCCCAGCTTCTCTTACTATTTTTCCTATCCCCCCACCCCTTGTATCTATCTCATCCCCTTGAGTCCATTCCTTTTTTCTTATCTCCTCACTTCCTTGAGGTTTTACTTCTACAGCACCTTTTCTTTTTACTTCTATTCATCTGTCATTTCATCCAAACATCTAGTCTGACAGCTGTTAATAACATTTATAAAATGAATCCCAAGTTTATGTCTAACTGTCAAGATATCTTTCCTGAATATCAGGGTTACTTTAATCATTTGATAATTAACAAGTCTACTTGTATAGCTAATAGACATCTCAAACTAAATATATGTAGAACTGAACATCTGAGCATTTCTGCTTCTGGAAATGGCTGATTAGGTTGTCTTAGGCCAACTTGAGTGCTAAAAACCTGTAGGAAACCTGAAAAGAATCTCTTTGAAGTCATTGGAGAGTTACAAAGATGTTAAGAATTGGTAGAACTAAGATCTAGAAGAAAAGAAAAATGAAGACAGTTGAACCTGGCATTTGATGCTACTTTTTCCTTAATGCAGAAGTCAGTTTTTAAAATTAAAATTGTGACTAAAACTCCAGTTTCATGGGGCCAGGACAGAGCCTACCAAGGAATAAAGGCCCTGGAAAATTCTCAGCGTCGGCTTGGGACTCTTGAAGGGCAGTATTCTAAGAGCAGAGCTTGAATACAACAGCCTGTTGAAGCACTGAAATCCAGCATTAAATCAACTCAATCATTGATTGATTAATGGTATTAGAGTTTATTTTAAAAGTTGTACTAGCAAAAGTTAATAGTTAATAATTCTATAAAGGAGACTAATTTTTTTTTTTTTTTACTTGAGAGAGAGTGTATACACATGCACACAAGCAAGGGGTGGGAAAGGACAGAGGAAGAGGCAGGGGAAAAAGCAGACTCCCCACTGAGCACAGCCTGATGCAGGGCTCCATCACAGACCCTGAGATCATGACCTGAGCTGAAAGTCAGACACTTAACAGACTGAGGCATCTACGCACACCTATAGTTTTTTAGATACAGAATGCTTGGCATGCAGTCAAAAATAACCAGGCATACTGAAAGACAAGAAATGACTGAAACCATGAAGAAATGAAAGAAGAAAATAACTAGAAGCGAACCTATAAGAAATCCAGATATTAGAGTTATTAATCATGGACTTTTAAACAATTATGATTAACATTTTCATGCAATTGGATAAAAGAGCTATGAAAATAATCACATAGGAATATTAGAAATGAAACAATAAATAGCTTAAATTGATAACTCAATAGATTTAACAGAAGATTAGATGTAGCTGAGGAAAGAATTAGTAAACTGAAAGGTAGTTCAGAAGAAAACCAGATTCTGAAGCAGACACATGAGGACAGAAAATATACAAGAGTGTGAAAGACATATGGGACATGGCAAAGAGGTCTAGCATATTTGTATTGAAATTCCAGAAGGTGGGGCACCTGGGTGGCTCAGTGGGTTAAGCCTCTGCCTTCAGCTCGGGTCATGATCTCAGGGTCCTGGGATCGAGCCCCGCATCAGGCTCTCTGTTTGGCGGGGGGCCTGCTTCTCTCTCTTTCTCTCCCTGCCTCTCTGCCTACTTGTGATCTCTGTTTGTCAAAAAAATAAATAAAATCTTTAAAAACAACAACAAAAAAAGTGAGACTATGTGACTTCTGAGGCCAGGTCATAATTGGTTGAAAGGGTTGACTTAAAAAAAAAAAAAAATGAAATGAAATTCCAGAAGGTGAGGAGAGAAGATCATCCAGGAGTAGTAGATCAAATGTGAAGAATATTCTAGAAGGGATTTGTCAGGCAAAAGAAAAAGAGTCTATATTAAAGTACAGAAGAATTGGGCATCTGGGTGTCTCATTCAGTTAAGTGTCTGCCTTGGGCTTAGGTCATGATTCTGGAGTCCTGGAATTGAGCCTCACCTCTGGCTCCCTCAGCTGGGAATCTGCTTCTCTCTTTCCCTCTGCTCCTTGTGATGATAGTTCTCTCTTTCTGCTCACTCTGTCTCAAATAAATAAATAAAATCTTAAAAAAAAATACAGAAGAGTAATAGAAACTGTTAGTATATGGATACTGAATGAATACCAACTGTTCAAAGCAATAATATCTTCTGTATATGCATCTGTGTTAAATAGAGTTAAATGGAATCAGTGTATTCTAAGATCTTTATACTGTTAAGAGAATCAATAAAAATACTAATGTATACTAGACTTTAATAAATTAGAGATGTATATTTTGATTTATAGGTAACCTCTAAAAGAAGTTATAACTAACAGTCTAGGAGTAGAGGAAAAATAGCATAGTAAAAAAATAATTTAAAAGAAGGCAAGAAAGGAGGCATAGAACAAGTGAAACAAATATTGAGAAGGTAAATTTAAAACCTATGTATATCAGTAATTCTATTAATTATAAATGGACCACATTTTCTAATTAACAAAGATTGTTTGTACTTAAAAAACTAGGAGATTTTGAGCTATGAAATTTCTGTTTTTATAGGTCAAAGACAATATAGTATTTGCAATTTTATGTGGTTCGACCTAAAATATGATGCTTATAAGAAACACACCTTAAATGAGGAGATTAAGATGGGCTGAAGTTAAAAAAGCATGGAAAAAGATATCCCTGTGCATACACTAGTAGAAACAACGTGGTATGGTTTTACTAATATCAGATAAAGTAAAATTTAAAGCAAAGAGGCATTATTATTCGAGATACAGAGGGACATTTCATGGTTATTAAAATGGTCAGTCCTGAAGGAAGATATAAGAGGTCTAAATTTTATATGTGAAACATAGCTCCAAAATGCAAAAGCCAAAACTGATAGAACTAAAAAGAGAGGTGCCTAGGTGGCTCAGTCAGTTGAGCTTCTGCCTTTGGCTCAATCCTGGGATCAAGTCCCATGTCGATCTCTCTGCTCAGCAGGGAGTCTGCTTCTCCCTCTGCCCCTCTCCATGTTCCTTCTATCTCACTCACTCACTCACTCACTCTTAAATAAATACAATTTAAAAAAACACTTTAAAACAAAAGAAAACTGGGGCACCTGGTTGGCTTAGTCATTAAGTGTCTGCCTTTGGCTCAGGTCATGATCCCAGGGTCCTGGGATCAAGCCCCACATCGGGCTCTCTGCTCAGCAGGAAGCCTGCTTCTCCCTCACCCACTCCCCCTGCTTGTGTTCCCTCTCTCACTGTGTCTCTCTCTGTCAAATAAATAAACAAAATCTTTTTTTTTTTTAAGATTTTGTTTATTTATTTGTAAGACCGAGAGCACAAGCAGAGGGAGAAGCAGGCAGAGGGTGAAGCAGGCTCCCCGCTGAGCAGGGAGCCGGATGTGGGACTCAGTCCCAGGGCCCTGAGATCATGAACCGAGCTGAAGGCAGACCCTCAACCGACTGAGCCACCCAGGCGTCCCAAATAAATAAAATCTTAAAAAAAAAAAAAAAAAAGAACTAAAAATACATTTCTTTCAGTAACTAATAGTACAAGCAGACCAAAAATCAGAAGAGTTATAAATGATTGGAAACAAAAAAAGAAAGAGTGGAACAGTATGATTAACAACCTTAACTTCATTAACATAGCACATCTTATCTAATACCTATAGGATACACATTCTTTTCAAGTGCATATTGAAAATTTAGCAAAATTAATTGTATCTTGGGTCATAAAGCAAGCCTTGTATTTCAGAACATTGAAATTACAGAATATTTTCTTTGACAGCAGTGAAATAAGCTAGAAATTAATAACAAAAAAATAATTAGAACAATCCCCAAATGCTGATAATAAGCAATATTCTTATAAATAATTTATAGGCCAAAGAGGAAATTACAATGGAATTTTGAAAACATTTTGAACTAATGGCATATGACAATGGCATATTAAAATCTGTGGAATGTACCTACAGCCATGCTTACAAAGATACTTATGGCCCTATAAGCATAGAGTTAATAAGAACAAAGACTGAAAAATCTGTGGCCTGAGGGTTCATCCAAGAAGTTGAAGAAAATCAGAGAAAGTAAACTGAAAGAAAGTGGAAGGAAGGAAATAATAAATATGAGCAAAAAACAAAACAAAAAAAAACCACACAACTGAATGCTTTATTTCCACTCCTTGAAACAAACAAAATAATAAACAAAATCCCCAGATCTTCTTTATTCCATATTCTCATCTCAGTAAATACAGAAATTTCATTCTGTCATGTGTTCTGAATTTGGAATCACCTTAACTTCTCTGTTTTATAACACATTTAATCTGTCAGGTAATCCTGTGGGTTTTACCATAAAAACATACCCAGAATTTAGTGACTTCTCATCTTTGTTGATTACAGTCTGGTCTAAGTCCTCATTTTCTCTTACTTGGATAACTGCTGTAATTTCTTAATTGATTCTTTTGTTTCCACTCTGCCCAGTTCTTCACACAAGGTCATAATTAACTTGTAAAACTTTTGTATCACTCTTCTGCTCATAACTTTTCAAGTCACTTTCTATTTCCCTAAGCATACAAACCAAAGAAAGCCCTTATAGTGGCTAAGGAGACCCTAAATACTTAGCATACCTGGACTTATTTTTTGCCCTCTTCTTGTCCCTTAATTTGCTGCAACTGTAATGGCCATTTCTGTTCCTCAAAATGTTGTTAGATATCTGGGCCTTTGCACTTGCTGTTCCTTTCCCAAAATATCCACATGGCTTACTACCTTACTTCAGAACTCTGCTAAATATCACCTTATGAAGTCTTCTTAAATCAGTCCATAATACAGCAGTCCCCATCTTCCACACTTGGCACTTCCTACTTTGTATTTTTCTCTGTAATATATGCCTAGCACTCAAGTATTATTTGTTAAAGAAGTAAATGTGTAGATGGAACTGTTAAAGTGGTTACTACCATGGTGGAGAGGTGGAAATAATACTGATAGGGGAAAAGAACTTTCCAAACATATTTATTTCAGGATATGTTGTTCTGATTCATCTATTATTGTTTTGATTTGTTTTTTATTTTGAAGTAATTTTAGACTTAGAGTTGCAACACTAATACAGAGAGTTACCATATACCTTCACCATGCATTTCTTAATTTTTTAAAAGATTTTATCTATTTATTTATTTATTTATTTGAGATAGAGAGAGAAAGAGAAACCGCGCACATGCGGGGGTGAGGGCGGGGGAGTTGCAGAAGGAGAGGGAGAAGCAGGCTCTCCATTGAGCAGGGAGCCCAGTGCGAGCCTCAATCCCAGGACCCTGGAATCATGATCTGAGTTGAAGGCAGATGCTTAACTGACAGAGCCACCCAGGGGCCCCCAGCATCTCTTAATCTTTTTTTTTTTTTTTTAAGATTTTATTTATTTATTTGAAAGAGATAGAGCTAAAGCATGAGTGGTTTTGGAGTGGGAGAAGCAGGCTCCCAGTGAGCAGGGGGCCCGACATGGGGCTGGATCTCATGACTCTGGGATTATGACCTGAGCCAAAGGCAGGTGCTTTAACCAACTGAGCCACCCAGGTGCCCCCAGCATCTCTTAATCTTAAATAACCTTACATAACCATGGTACAATTATCAGAATTAAGACATTGGTATTGGTATTTGTATATTACTGTTAACTAAACTATGGACTATTTGGGGATGCCTGGGTGGCTCAGTTGTTGTATGGTGTATTAATAATAATATATATGTATGTCTTGTTCTCATTCAGCTTGGAGGCTCTGAGGACTAGAAATCTGGATTTATTTTTTGTGTCCTATGTAGGTGCTCAGATGTTGGTTGTATAAATGAAAGACTATACTTCAGAATATGTGATTCTACATTTTATGTAGAATTATTAGATTGCTAATAATTAACTCTCAAATATCTCTAAAAAGCATAAAAGTTAATGTGAATCTAAATTAGTCTCTTTGCCAAATAAGAAATGGTGATCTATTTTGGATTCATTTAGTTTTACTTGATACATTTCTTTAAATAGAGAAAAAACTCTGTGTGTATTTACATAGCATGCGTCAGGAAAAAGACATTTATTACTTTCAACAGTGAAATCAAGTCTATATGAGATAACGTGTTTGAGGTCCGTGGCTCATAACTCACTTATTAGTAATTAAATCAAACTGATTCCTTTTTTGGTTATTGTCACTGAAAACTTAGGATTCTCAAATTTCGGTTGAATTGTTTCTTCCTACTTCCTTCCTACTTCTCCCTTTTTCTGACCCTCTTACCATACTAACCTCTACTCCTTCTCTGTTTGTCCATTTTTGCTTCTCTACCCCATCATTCTTGGCATTTTTGTGTCATGCACTTATACTTTTATTGTGTGTCCTTCTTTTTCCTATATGTCATAGCATCATTACCCCATTTAACTGCTCTTCCTCCCTCCTTTCCTTTCAGTCATTCTATCCGTCCTTCCTTTTGGGAATATACACATTTATCCCTTGCTTCTATCTATCTAGACTTTATCCCATCCTTTTTCTTTTTCCTTTTCTCTCTAGTCTTCTCTCTGTCCTTCTGTCATTTCATCTGTTCATTCCTAATGAAGGTCCTTTCTTCCATTTTTTTTTACTTTATCTAATCTTATGACTGTTTGTGTTCTGATGACTTCCAATATTATATCTTCAGCACATACTTGGACTGAAAACTTGGACTCTAGATTTAGTAATCCCACTTCCTTTGTTATTTCAGTTTGTCTTATCATTTTCACCATTAGTACCATTCTTATCTATGCCACCATCATGTCTCCTCTGCAGAAGTATAGTAGCCTCCTAAGTGGTCTCCTATTTCTGCTCTTTGTCTGATGCCTACTTTATACCTACAAGTCCAAGTAATTATTTTAAAAGTTAACTCACAACCTCTGCTTAAAACCGTTCAAAGGATTTCTATCTTATGCAGAGTAAAAGTCAAAAGAGTCTATGTGATTTGACACTTAGTGCATCCTTAACATCATTTATTGTTTTCTTCTTATTTTCCCTCACCGATTGGCCTCCAAGCATGTTTTTTGTTCCTCAAACAAACACAAGACCTCATGGGTCTGGACCTTAACCCCCTAAGAGTATTCTCTTTTCTCATATATCTGTAGACATCATTTACTCTCTTAAGTGTTTCTCTCTGCACACATGATGTCTTCGTTCTTTCATATAAAAATATATATGAAATACATATATTTGACCATTGGCCAAACCGTAGATAGACCCATGTGACATGTAGTAGGTCATACTTTTAGAAAAAAATATTTTTTCAGCATTATTAGTTTTTTCTTTTCACATATGAATACTGAAATTTTATTAAGTAAAAAGTGAAATACCAATTTTTTCATCTTTACTGAGCTATAACTGTGGCATAAGGCTAATCTTTTTCTGAATGAGAGAAATTTCAAATAGTACTGCTAGGACATAGAAAAGAATTATATGTAGATCTGGGACAGCATGCTTTTGACCTCATGTTGGACAGATTTTATTTAGTTGTATGTAAATCCTTTAAAACCCACAGGTACATTTGATACTTAATTTTGTTCTAACGTGGTAAAGTCACAATGCAGTGGTTTCTAAAATTAGACAAGGAATAATAAGAGTTCTAAATTATAAATAGCTTTGTGTGATATTTGAAGCCAGAGAGGCCTAAGTTACGTAGATTGCATTAGTATAAATTGATTCTAAGAATTAAGTGATTTTTTTACACTTTTAAGCCCTACTATTAATGCAAACAATATTTCTGTGTATTTCTTTTATATTGATAGTATTGATACTCCTATCATCTATAAATAATCATGCTTTTGTTTCTTCCCTTCCCCTTCTTTATATCTTTTATCTCTTGCTCTGTTATTTCACTGCTTAGGTCTGCTACCTACAAGTTGAATAGAAGTGGTGATAGCTGGCATCTTTGTCTTCTCCCCAACCTAAAAGCAGTGTTTTCAACAATATGATGTTTTCTGTATATTTTTGGGTGCCCTCTTTCACGTTAGGGAAGTTACCTTCTAGCCCTAGTTAATTGAGGTTGAATTGAAATTAGTGGCTACTCTTTCTGCATTTGTTCAATTAGTAACATGATTTTTTTTTCTTTTATTCTGTGAATGAGGTAAATAGCATTAACTAATTTTTAATATTAAATTAATCATCTTTTAGTATTAAATTAACCCCTGAGCACCTGGGTGGCTCATTGGGTTAAAGCCTCTGACTTTGGCTCGGGTCCTGATCTCGGGTTCCTGGGGTCGAGCCCTGCATCAGGCTCTCTGCTAAGAGGGGAGCCTGCTTCCTCCTCTCTATCTCTTTGCCTGCCTCTCTGCCTGTCAAATAAATAAATAAAAATCTCTAAATAAAAAAAATTAATCACCTTTCTGAAGATTTATGATGTATAATTTTTTTATATTTTGCTCGATTTGGTTTGCTGATATGATGTTTAGTATCCTTGTGAATGAGTTAGTTTGTAATTTTCCATTTGTACTGTCTTTGTCTAATTTTGGTGTTAAGGTAAATTTAACCTCATAAGATGAGTTGAGGAGTGTACCTTTTTTGTATATCCTCTGTATGAGATTAGCATCCTCTATATAATTAGAGTTTATGTAGCCTTGAAAGTTTGGTCAAATTTATCTGTAAAGCTTATTGGCTCTTGTGTCTTGATTTTAAGATTTTTAACCACTGATTTAGTTTCTTTAATGGCTATAGGACTATTCATGTTTTGGTTTTGCTCTTGAGTTAGTTTTAGTGAGGAATTTATCCATTTCATCTATGTTTTCAAATTTATTGGCATGAAATTGTTGATATGTCTTATTTTCTGTTTAATCCTGGCAGTATTTTTTATTCTTAATAAAAATGTTTATCTGAGGAGGCATCTGGGTGCTATATAGTCAGTTCAACCACCAACTCTTGGTTTTGGTTCAGGTTGTGATCTCTGGGTTGTGAGGTAGAGCCCGGCATCAGGCTCTGCACTCCTCACAAGTCTGCTTAAGACTCTCTCTCCTTCCGCCCACACTCCGAGATCTCTGTCTCAAATCAATCAGTCAATCAATCAATCTTAAAAATGTGTATGAGATTATATCTCCTTTTTATTATTATTGCTTATTTTGCCACTTCCCCCTTTCCCCATAATTATCTTTCAAATAATAAATTTTGGCTTTGTTTTATTAAGTATTTGTATTCTGTTTCTCCTAATTACTGTTCTTTATCATTTCCTTCTTTCTGGGTTTTTGCTTTTGTTTTTGGATTTATTCTGTTTTTCTAACTCAGTTTCCAGTCTTATAATAAAGCATTTAAGCCTGTATATTTTTTTCTAATACCTCTTTTTTGTTTTGCATTCTTCACATTTGAGATATGTTTTCTTCATTATCATTCAGTTGTGGGTATTTTCCAAAATCCATTATGATATTCTTTGTCCCATTAATTGTTTAGAAAAGTGCTTTTTAAATTTTAAGATATAAAAATACCAGTTCTTTCAAATTTGTTAAGTACAGTGTTATGATTTAGTATAGGGTCTATTTTCATAAATGTGCCTTGTAAACTTGAATACATATTCTTTGCTTATTGGGTATAGCTGTATTTTGGCTGCTTTATATACTATATCTTTGTTTTTTATTTTGTATAGTTTCAGTTGGATGTTTCTAGATGTAGAGTGTCTGTCTCGGTCTCTTGACTCTCCCTCTTTATATATCTGCCCATTTCTGTGTGTTCTTTATTTCTATCTTTACTTTTCCTGCCACCTCTTTTCTGCTCTTCATCTCCTACCCCATGTCCCTCTCGTTTTTACCCTGCTTGGGATTCGTGACCTCCTTGAATTGGTACTTTGTAGCAGTTCCAGAAGTTCTTAGTCATCTTAAGGCCCCTCATTCTGTGATTCAGATTAAATTCTGGTTTCCTTGGATATTTTGATTGATTGATTAATTTTTGGTGGAATTTTTTTGTGGAAATTGAGGCATGGGTTTGAATCCAGAGAGGATTTATAATTTCTATTAACAGTTATCCCAGATCACAACCAATCTAGGACCACTTGATTTTTTTATTTTTTATTTTTTAAAGATTTAATTTATTTATTTGACAGAGACACAATGAGAGAAGGAGCATAAGCAGGGGAAGTGGGAGAGGGAGAAGCAAGTTCCCGCCAAGCAGGAAGCCCCATACGGGGCTCCATCCCAGGACCCTGGGATCATGACCCAAGCTGAAGGCAGCCGCTTAGCGGCTGAGCCACCCAGGTGCCCCCTGGGACCACTTTAAATGCAATGATTTGCTTGAGGTATTTAGGACCACTTAAATTCCATGAATTGGGTATTGAGATTATGCTTTTGTGGGGCAGGTTGGGCACAAGGGTTTTTTTAAAATAAATTTTTGAAAATAACTTCAGATTTGTAGAAAACATTCAAAGATAGTATAGAAAGATCCTCTGTACTCTGTACCCAGTCTCCCCTAATATTAACATCTTACACACTATCTTTTTTTTCCATTTTTAATTTAAATTCACTTTATTAACATATAATGTATTATTGGTTTCAGAAGTACAGGTCTGTGATTCATTGGTCTTACTCAGTGTTCATTACATCACATGCCCTTCTTAATGTCGGTTACCCAGCTTCCCTATCTCTCCCCCCACCTTCCCTCTAGCAACCCTGTTTGTTTCTTATGATTAAGAGTCTCTTAATGTTTTGTCTCTCTCTCTGGTTTCGTCTTGTTTTATTTTTTTGTCTCTTCCCCTATGATCCTCTGTTTTGTTTCTTAAATTCCACTTATCAGTGAGGTCATATGATAATTGTCTTTGTCTGATTGGCTTATTTTACTTAGCATAATACCTTCTAGTTCCGTCTGCATCATTGCAAATGGCAAGATTTCATTTTTTGATGGCTGCATAACACACACACCCCACATCTTCTTTATCCATTCATCTGTTGATGGACATCTAGACTTTTTCCATAGTTTGGCTGTTGTGAACATTGCTGCTATAAACATTTGGGAGCAAGTGCCCCTTTGGATCACCACATTAATATCTTTAGGGTAAATACCTCGTAGTGCAATTGCTGGGTCATAGGGTAGCTCTATTTTCAACTTTTTGAGGAACCTCCATATTGTTTTCCAGAGTGTTTGCACCAGCTTGCATTCCCACTAGCAGTGTTGGGGTTGGGGTTCCCCTTTCTCCACATCCTCACCAATGTCTGTTGTTTTCTGACTTGTTAATTTTAGCCATTCTGACAGATGTGAGGATGTATCTCATTGTGGTTTTGATTTGTATTTCCCTGATAGCAAGTGGTATCGAGCACTTTTTCATGTGTCTGTTGGCCATTTGGATATCTTCTTTAGAGAAATGTCTGTTCATGACTTCTGCACATTTCTTGATTGGATTATTTGTTCTTTGGGTGTTGAGTTTGATGAGTACTTTTTTTTTCTTTTTAAGATTTGTATTTGTTTGAGAGAGACAGAGGAAGAGAGAGCACATGAGTGGGGAGGAGAGGGAGAAGCAGACTCCTGCCAAGCAGGGAACCTGATGCTGGACTCTATCCCAGGACCCTGAGATCATGACCTGAGCTGAAGGCAGAGGCTTTAACCCACTGAGCCACACAGGTGCCCCCCTGATAAGTTCTTTTTTTTTTTTTTTCCTAATATTTTATTTATTTATTTGACAGGCAGAGATCACAAGTAGGCAGAGAAGCAGGTGGGGGGGCGAGGGGAAGCAGGCTTCCTGCTGAGCAGAGAGCCCAATGCAGGGCTTGATCCCAGGACCCTGAGATCATGACCTGAGCTGAAGGCAGAGACTTTAACCCACTGAGCCACACAGGTGCCCCCCCCCCCATAAGTTCTTTATAGATTTTGGATACTATCCCTTTATCTGATATGTCATTTGCGAGTATCTTCTCCCATTCTGTTGGTTATCTTTTGGTTTTGTTGACTATTTCCTTTGCTGTACAGAAGCTTTTTATCTTGATGAAGTCCCAGTAGTTCATTTTTGCCTTTGTTTCTCTTGCTTTTGGAGAGGTGTAGTAAGAAGTTGCTGCTGCCAAGGTCGAAGAGGTTGCTGCCAGTATTCTTCTCAAGGATTTTGATGAATCCCTGTCTCACATTTAGGTCTTTCATCCATTTTGAGTCTATTTTTGTGTATTGTGTAAGGAAATGGTCCAGTTTCATTCTTCTGCATGTGACTGTCCAGTTTTCCCAAAACCATTTATTGAGGAAATTTGTCGTTTTTCCATTGGATATTCTTTCCTGCTTCATCTTACACCCTATCTTATAAGCATTAACTAACCTCCAGACTTCATTCAGATATCCACTAATTTTTCTTTTCTGTTACAGGATCCCATCCAGATTACCAAATTGCATTTGTCTCCTTAGTCTCCTCAAATTTTCCTTGTTTTTAATAGCCTTTTTGATTTTGAGTATGTTTATGTATTTTGTAGACTGGCCCTCAATTTAGATTTGGTGTTTTTCTCATGATTAGACTGGGATATAGGTTTTATGAAAAATCCATAGTGGTAAAGTGTTCTTCTCATCACACCATGTCAGGATGTACGGGTTATCAACACGTTGTGATGTTTACTCTGATTATGTGGTTAAGGTGGTGTTTGCTGGGTTTCTCCAGTGTAAAGTTACTATTTTATCCCTTTCCATTCAGGAAGGGAGATTTTATTTTCTTTCAATCCAGACTGAGTAAAGATAGGAAAGTTTCCTTTTTGCTCTATGCTGTGACTTGAGATATAAGCCTTATTTATTTATGAACTGTGGGTGGAACTTTCTGAAGCCCAGGCTTCATAGTAAGGGCCTATTATTAGCTTCCTCATTTTGGATGGACCTTGGGCAGCTTTATCTCCTGTCCTTCTCAGCTTGGATTAAACTCAAGGTTTCCAGTGCTCTATAGAAATCTCAAGGCTAAAGCAGACCTTAGTAACCTTCTTACCCTCTTATGATTCCTAACTTTTGAGGAAGTCCAGTGAATTATGTTTAAAAGCTTTCTTTTGTTGTAGCTGTTAGTTTGTTGTTAGGTATTTCTGTTAGGGTAGTTTAATTGAGTGTACTGTCAGCAATAGAAGTTGGTAGGTTTCCTTGATATTGATTATGAACATATTTTGAAATGTTAATACTGGGTTGAGGGGATAAACATCTTGGTATTAGGAAGTATGATACTTGTAGTCATTTTCCCAACATCCGCCCCCCCAGACACATACATACAGTTCTTAAGAATTCCTTGATTTAAAGATACTGTTTTCTCTGCTTTGATTGTCCTTTCCTATATTATCAACAACCTGTTGATTCCAAACTCTGCTCAAATGTTTTCTTACACATGCCCTCTCATCCGTCTTATGTCCCCTTTTCCCTGCTCCCGCCCACAGAGTTAGTTCTAATGTGCTGCTATAATACACCATTAAGAAATTCACCATGTGGGGCACCTGGGTGGCTCAGTGGGTTAAGCCACTGCCTTCGGCTCAGGTCATGATCTCAGGGTCCTGGGATCGAGTCCTGCATCGGGCTATCTGCTCAGCAGGGAGCCTGCTTCCTCCTCTCTCTCTCTCTCTCTGCCTGCCTCTCTGCCTGCTTGTGATCTCTGTCTGTCAAATAAATAAAATCTTTAAAAAAAA
>NC_081562.1:15132881-15156925 GCF_022355385.1 Mustela nigripes
CTTCCTCCTCTCTCTCTCTCTCTCTGCCTGCCTCTCTGCCTGCTTGTGATCTCTGTCTGTCAAATAAATAAATAAAATCTTTAAAAAAAAAAAAAAAGAAATTCACCATGTGGTACATAGATACCAATATTTGGTTTATGTATTATGGTAGATGTTATTCTGTTTACCGTTCTTTGGTGTCTCTTCCTGCAGGAAGTTTATTTTGTACTTTCAGCTTTCTTGAAGTCTTGCTTGGCCATGTGACCTGCTTTGACCAATTAAATGTGAGAGAAATGCCTTGATCTGCAATCGATGTATAGCATGAGTGAGAAATAACTTTACTTTTTTTAAAGATATATTTATTTGTTTGACACACAGAGAGAGATTGAGTGCACAAGGAGAGGGAGCAGCAGGCAGCCCAATGTGGGACTCAATCCCAGACCCATGGGATCATGACCTGAGCTGAAAGCAGATGCTTAACCAGCTGAGCTACCCAGCTGTCCCATATTACATTTGCTTGTCCATCATCTTGAAGACAAAAAAAAACTCTTTTCTGGCCATCTTTTTTTTTTTTTTTTTTAGGTTTTATTTATTTATTTATTTTACAGAGAGAGAGAGAGAGAGGGATCACAAGTAGGCAGAAAGACCAACAGGTAGAGGGAGAGGGGGAAGCAGGCTCCCTGCTGAGCAGAAAGCCTGATGCAGGGCTTGATCCCAGGACCCCGGACCATGACCTGAGCCGAAGGCAGAGGCTTAACCCACTGGGCCACCCAGGCGCTCGTGGCCATCTTTTTTATGTCTTTAAAACTGTCAGACTAGTTTCCCTAAAACATTTTAGATTATTATATACCCTGTAGGAAAGTAGCATTATATAGTACAAAGAACATGGGTTTAGGATCAGACATATCCAAATTAAAATTTTTATTGTTTAGCTGAGTTACTTCAGAATATGTCCTTAATGAGTTTTAGATTCATCATTTTTTAAATGAGATAGTTTATTGTAAAGTTACTGGAAATATATGTAAAGTACCTAGTACAGACATTCAGAGAATGTTCATTCTGGTACTATTGGCACAAGTCTTAAAAATCCCTTTCTACTAGTTAAGGAATCAATCCCATTTGCAGTTGTACCAAAATCAATAAGATACCTGGGAATAAAGCTAACCAAAGAGGCAAAAAGCCTGTACTCTGAAAACTGTAAAACACTAATGAAAGAAACTGAAGATGACACAAAGGAATGGAAAGACATTCTATGCTCATGGAATGGAAGAACAAATACTGTTAAAATATCTACACTACCAAAGCAATAATGCAATCCCTATCAAAATACCAACAGCATTTTTCACAGAACTAGAACAAACAATCTTAAAATTTGTGTGGAAACATAAAAGACCCTTAATAGCCAAAGCAACCTTGAAAAAGAAAAACAAAGCCAGAGACATCACAGTGCTGGAATTCAAGTTATATTACAAAGCTGTACTAATTAAAACAGTGTGGTACTGGGATAAAAATAGATATGTAGATCAGTGGAACAGATAGAAAATTCAGAAATGAGGGGCACCTGGGTGGCTCAGTTGGTTGAGCATCCGCCTTTGGCTCAGGTCACAGTCCCAGAGTCCTGGGATCGAGTCCCGCATCAGGCTCCCGGCTCCATGGGGAGTCTGCTTCTCCCTCTGACCTTCTCGCCTCTCATGCTCTCTCTCACTGTCTCTCAAATAAATAAATAAAAATCTTTAAAAAAAAAAAAGAAAATTCAGAAATGAACATTTAGTCTTTGACAGCAGGAAAGAATATCCAACAGGAAAAAGACCATCTCTTCAACAAATGGTGTTGGGAAAACTGGACAGCAACATGCAAAAGAATGAAACTGCAACACTTTCTTATACAGTACACAAAAATAAATTCAAAATGGATTAAAGACCTAAATGTGATACGTGAAACCATAACGGCCCCAGAGGAGCATATGCAGTATCAACCTCTTTAATATTGGCTATAGCAACTTTCTAGATATGTCTCCTGAGGCAAAGGAAATAGAAGCAAAAAATAAACAGTTGGGATTTTATCAAAATAAAAAGCTTCTGCAAAGCAGTCAACAAAATAAAAAAATCACCTTGTGGAATGGGAGAAGATAATGGTAAATGACATATCTGATAAAGGGTTGGTATCCAAAATATAGAAGGAACTTATAACACTCAACACCCAAAACCAAATAATCCAGTTAAAAATGGGTAGAAGACACGAACAGAAATTTTTCCAAAGACAACTTCCAGATGGCCAACAGACACATGAGAAGATGCTCAGTATCACTCATTATCAGGGAACTGCAAATCAAAACTATAAGGAGATACCCCCTCACAACTGTCAGAATGGCTAAAGTCAAAAACACAGGAAACAGCAAGTATTGATGGGGATGTGGAGAAAAGGGGACCCTCTTGCACTCTTAGTGGAAATGCAAACTGGTGCAGCCATTGTGAAAAATAGTACTACCTCAAAATTAAAACTAGAACTACCCTAAAATTCAGCAATTGCACTACTAGGTATTTATCCAGAAAATACAAAAATACTGATTTGAAGGGATACATGCACTTAGATGTTTATAGCAGCATTATCTATATTAGCCAAATTTGGAAGCAGCCCAAGTGCCCATTGACTGATGAATGGATAAAGAAGAAGTGGTATACACACATGTGCATTCATGCATACACACACAATGAAATATTACTCAGCCTTAAAAAGAACAAAATCTTGCCATTTGCAACAGCATGGATGGAGTGAAAGTATTACACTAATTGAAATAGAGAAAGACAAATACCATATGATTTCACTCATATGTGTAATTGAAGAAACAAAGCAAATAAGCAAAGTGGGGGAAGAGAGAGGCAAACCCAGAAACTTTTTTTTTTAAGAAACAATTCTTAACTATAGAGAACAAACTGTTACCAGAAGTGGGGGGGAATGGGGGGATGAGTTAACTAGGTGATACGGATTAAGGAGTGCACTTGTGATAAGCCCTGGGTGTTGTATGGAAGTGTTGAGTCACTATATTGTACACCTGAAACTAATGTATGTTAACTAAGTAGAATTTAAATTAAAACTTGAAAGAAATCCCTTTCTCTTGCCTTCATGAATTTGGTATTTATGAATATTTATTTGGTTGTTTGCTAGATAAATATTTTTTGAACTTCTGCTATATGTTATGCATGTCTAGGCACTGGAAAGTGGTAAACGAGATCTAGTCCATCTTTTTTTTTTTTTTTTTGGTCAGAGATTGAGAGAGAGAAAAGAGAGCATGTGCATAAGCAGGGGGAATGACAGGCAGAGGGAGAGAGATCAAGTCCCAGTCTTTAAGGAGGTTATAGTCTAAGGGCCAGTAATTCTCCCTCCCTATCTACAGCTATTAAAATCATACTAATATTGGAAGGCTTCTCCTTTACAATCAGCATCTTTGAAATTTTGGCCTAAATCTTCCATCATCTCAAAAAGAGAAATCCAGAAATGACTTCTCCCTCTTGATTTTTTAAAGCTATATTAACATTATCCATACAGATCTCTTACCATATAAGTTGCATTCTACCTGGAAGGTTCTGTTATAGTCTCATACATCATGTATATTTTTAAATTTCTTTTCTAGATTTTCGGCTCCTTGCGTATTGGACACTCCTGTTACTTGTATCTCTCAAATCAGTGAAATTATGTGAATAATGAATAATATCACTCTTTAGAGGTATTGTAGGAATTTGTGGGTACATTTTTGCTTATCACAATGATTAGAGGGCTCTAGTGGAATTAGTGAAGAGAGACTAAGAATGAAAGACTTGTAGTGCTCAGGATAGTCTCTCAAGATAAATTGTTGTCTTGAGTCCCAGTAACTTTCAAATATTCTACCAGAGGTTTCTTGTAAGTGAAAAACTTCCAATTCTCTGAATCTGAGCTTAAATCCATTTTTATATATAAATGCTAGGTATTTCTTATGAAATATATATGTATATTTTTATGAAAGATATATACTGAGTTTTCCTATAACATATTTATCACCTTTGTAAATCAAGGAAAAATTATACTTTGTTTTGTCCAGAATTTTACTAAGTCTTGCTCAACATTACCGAAAGTCATGTCACCAAAGGCAGTACCACTCATGGTGTTTGAGTCACCATTAATACAAATATATCAGTCTGTTTTTGTAGCTATTGAATTTTTAAAATTTTTTTAAAAAACTATTTTATTTAATTATTTGATAGGGATCACAAGTAGTCAGGGAAGCAGGCCGAGAGAGAGGAGGAATCAGGGTCCCCGCTGAGCAGAGCGCCCAACGCAGGGCTCGATCCCAGGACCCCGGGATCATGACCCGAGCTGAAGGCAGAGGCCCCAACCCACTGAGCCACCCAAGCGCCCCTGTAGCTATTGAATTTTTAAAACGATTCTGGATGTAGATGTAGGCATCGAATTAATTAACTGTTTTGTCATACTCAGATATTTACATTTGGAAATACATGTTATTTCTTTTTAAAATATAAATGACCTTCCTGACATTTCTACCATATATTACAGTAAAGCATTATATTAATGCTTTAAATTTATACACATAAATATGCTACTTTATCTATAAATTTCTTTTTAAATTTTGATTTAAATTTCAGAATTTAGAAGGAGGCACTGCAAAATATTTATTATAAAAAACAACGTTGTGGGGCACCTGGATAGCTCAGATAGTTAAGTGTCATGATCCCAGGGACCTGGAATCAAGCCCTGCGTCGGGCTCTCTGTTTCTCTCTTTCCCTCTGTCTCTCCAGGCCTGTGCTTGCTCTCTCTCTCTCTCTCTCTCTCTCACTCGCTCTTGCTCACCCTCTATCTCAAATAAATAAAAATCTTTTTTTTTTAAAAAGCAACATTGTGTCATGTTATACATTCACTGATTTATAACCATTAGAGCTTGGCAAAGTAAATTTACTTTAAAAATATACATTTAATTTTTATTGAACATTAAACTATTCTCTCTCTCTCTCTCTTTTAAGATTTTATGTATTTGAAAAAGAGAGAACATGAGCAGAATGGATGGACAGAGGGAGAGGGAGGGTAGAGCCCAATGACATTGGGCTCCTTTCCAGGACCCCAGGGTCATGACCTGAGCCATCCAAAGGGAGACGCTTAACCAAATGAGCCTCTTTAGAGAAAATGTGTATCACAAAATATTCTGACAATTAGAATAATGATTAAGTTAGATGAAAACACCAAAAATTTGTTATAAACTAGAAAAAAGTATATGTAGACTTTATTCAATTTATAGAGAGACAAAGTGCTATTTATAATTTTAAAATTTTTTAATAAAATGCCATTGACTTGGGTTAATGACTAACATTCTTTACATACTTTCTTTATTATAATTAATATGTCCAGGACTTTAATTTTTAAAATTTGACTCGTTTCATGCAGAGGACAAAAGATTTTTTTTTACATGTGTTTTTAATTATTTTAATTTATAGTCTTTAAATTTGTTCTTCAGGATCAGTGGTGAATTTTTTTTTAAGAGTTTATTTATTTATTTGACAGAAATCACAAGTAGGCAGAGAGGCAGGCAGAGAGAGAGAGCGGGAAGCAGGCTCCCCGCTGAGCAGAGAGCCTGATGTAGGGCTTGATCCCACCAGGACCCTGGGATCATGACCTGAGCTGAAGGCAGAGGCTTTAACCCGGCTTTGACTGAGCCACCCAGGCACCCCAGCGGTGAATTGTTTTGATTTAGATATTCTAAGTGTATTTTTCATCTTTGAACATATGATAAGATATATTTTATAAACTAAAGTGCAGAACCAGATGGTTTTATTCTGGTATGATACGTGTTAATTTGCATGCCTTGTTTTCAACAACTGTGGGATTGTGTTGTATCTCATCATTGCCTTTTTTAGACTATTTTATAGACAGAACTAGAAATTCTGGTTATATAAAGCTATTCTAGCACAGGCTGGAAAGTAGGTCATTGTGACGGGGAGTATACCAAACCACCCACTGGTTGCTATAGTAATGACCTACTTTAAGAAACTATTTCTGTTGATTCATGTTGAAATCATCGTTGGAAATGGTATAAGGAAACTCAATGCATGTAATTTTTTTCTAATAACAATAAGTTAGTTATCTCTGGAGGTTTTTTTTTTAAGTCTTTAATATGTTTAAAGTGAAGAAGTATATTTGCTTACTTAGTACTCTTTCTATTTATTTTGAAGTGATGCAATTAGTAATTCAATTAAATAACAGGAAAACTGTGCTTCTACATAGGTAATACAATTATGCAAAGAGATGTGAATTTTACTACTGTGTGGCCTTTAAAAAGTAACCTGTTGCATGTAGTTAATAGTATTATTAACTGAGCCTCCAAATGGGTATAGTAATATGCCATATTAAGAGAAGATCTGAAAATATGTTCTTGTTAAAAATGTACTCTCCAGGGGTGCTTGGGTGGATTATCCTTCCAGGACATTTTAGTTTGGGGTTTTTGTTTTTTTTTTCAAAGTTATGTAAAGCTTTATTCTTTTTTTTAATTAATTAATTTGTTTATTTTCAGCATAACAGTATTCATTGTTTTTGCACCACACCCAGTGCTCCATGCAATCTGTGCCCTCTCTAATACCCACCACCTGTTTCCCCCAACCTCCCACCCCACCGCCCCTTCAAAAACCTCAGATTGTTTTTCAGAGTCCATAGTCTCTCATGGTTCACCTCCCTTTCCAATTTCCCCCAACTGTTTAAATTTAAGAAAACTCAGAGTTGCTAGTTCATTTAATCTCTTAATTTTTATCTACTACAGTGTCTAAAAACTCTTGCCAAGCAAATACGTAAAACTAGATGTTTCCTAATAAACATTTATCACCATCAATATGATAAATTATTCATAGTTATGGATAATTTTGTAAAATTCAAGTACTTTTGTATTGGTATAACATTAACAATCCCCCTGCGCCCCCCCCCCCCCAGCCCAAAGTATTTGCATGTTTGTAGCGAGAGGTTGGGGTAGGGGTCAGTGTTAGGGTGGTGGCTCGAAACCCAAGCAGAATAGTGATGAGGTGAAATAAAATGTGAAAATAGAAAGGTTTGTTTTCCTATTTGTTTAAAGACAATTGTGCACCTTCCTAAAGGTGATACAATGGGAGATGCCTGGGTGGTTCCTTCCGTTAAGTGTCTTGTCTTTGGTTCAGGTCATGATCCCAGGGTTTTGGGATTGAGTTCTGCGTTGGGCTCCTTGCTCACTGCCTGTTTCTCCCTTTGCCTGCTGCTCCGCCCCTACTTGTGCTTTCACTCGCTGCTCTCTGGCAAATAAAGAAATAGAATCTTTAAAAAAATAAATAAATAAAGGTGATATAATGGGAGTCCTCCTGAGTCCCCACACCCATAGAGATGATGACTCCTAAATGGAAAGAATATCAAACTTGACTAGGTGTACTGATGTCAGTAATAACTGCAACTATAAAAATTAACAAAACATTCTTGATGAATTTATGGGATCAAAATAAGGAAATGATCTGAACTGAATAGCCTCCTAGAATAATGATGTTTGGTAGAACTTTCTGCAGCAGTAGAGATGTTCACCTATGCTGTCCAGTATGGTAACTAATAGGCACACATGTGACTGTTGAGAGGCCTTGAAATACAGCAAGTATGACTGATAAACTGAATTGTTAATTTTGGCTATATGTGCATAGTGGCTACCATATTGGACAGTGCATTTCTGACTTCTCACAAGGAAACACAATCACTATTCTCAGAGAACATATGACTTGTGGAAAAGGCAGACAAATATTTAACCTTAAGATCAGATACATAAAAGAAGCACAGTAAAGAGGAAAAAATCTGTCCAGCTGAAGGGAAGGGAATCTAGATGAAATGTTAGAGAAATTAGCATGAGGCAGATAGTGAGGTTGGATTTTCTAGGGATGACCTCTCTTTTAGAAATGCTCTTGGAGACTGCTCCATTTCTTCACAATAAAGATGCACAGTGAGCAGTCTTCTGGTACTGCCTCAGAATTTCCCAACATAACTATCATGGGTAAGCCTTCTTAGTACTTATTTCATTGAGAAAAGTCCACCTGTCTCATGAAATATTTCTTTTTTAATTAACCTGACATTCTCTGCACTCAGAGTTATGCCACATACTTTCATGTGTATTTATTATCAGTTTCCTTAATTAGATAAGAAACTTGAAAATAGGCATGTTTTCTCTCTCATAGATGATTATAGTATCCTTTAGTACTCAAATTCTTAAGTTATTCACTTGCTCAGAGTGATTAAATAGGATATTTCCATTTTTTTATTAGAAAAGTGTTCTAGATTTTTCAAGGAGGTTTTTCTGTTTGAACTTGAGTTCATTTCATCAATGAAATCAATTCATTTAATTTATATAATTTTGATGCTTACAAATTAAATATTGCTACCATTCATTTACTATTAATTAATGGAAGTTAGTGATTTAATTTAGGAATTTCATTAAAATACTGAGAAACTTGTTTGTTATTAAAAAATGGTAAGTATGATTTCTGGAAAGAGTAATTTACAGACCAGTTAGAAATAAGATAATAAGAGGCAATAAAATTATGGGGCTAGCATGTCAATTTTTAGAATGACATGATTTTGTAATACTTTGTATCTTCTAAATATACATGTTTAAAAATTTTAATATTTTTCTCTGTAGATTTTTGCTTCAGTGTCTTGAAGACCTTGATGCCAATCTACGAAAATTAAACTCTCGTTTGTTTGTCATTCGTGGACAGCCAGCAGATGTGTTTCCCAGACTTTTTAAGGTAATCTGAAAAATCTTTGCTTAAAATAATAATCTTTTTTCAGAGAAGACACATATTTGCTGAGTAAGGTATTTGAGGTAATTTAAAGTATGTGAAATACAAGTATTTTTAAATAAAAATTTCTTTTTTTAATTTAATAAAAGTTCTATATGGTAGAATCAAGACTGCAAAAAAAGTAGTTTGCAATGAAAACTTAAATCTTTCTTCTGCCTTAAATTGCTAGTCCCCCCCCAGAAGCAACAATTACTACCTGTTTCTTGTATATGCATTACAAATATTTTTTGCATTAGTAAGAATATATATGTGCATGTATCAATATGTATGTATTTAACACATTATATATAACGTATATATATATATATAATACCTGTAGATCCATCTATATATATAAATTTGCATTTTTGTGTATGTTACCATCCCCCCTTTTAATAATAAAGGTAAGTGCACTATATTCTACACCATCTGTGTCATGCTTTAGTTGCATGGCCATGTATTTTAGAGGTTGTTTCCTACTGCTCCCTCAGTCTTTTAAATGGCTTCGTAGTATTCCATTGTGTAGGTATGCTATGATTTTGTTAACAAGCTTTCTACTGAACGTTTGGTCATTTTCCACAGGCCTTTGCTAATACAGATAATGCTGTCAGTGAACATCCCTGTCCAAATACAAATATCTTTGCTCACATGTGCTAGCACATTTGGGGGATAATTCTTAGAAGAGGACTTTTTGGGTCCAAAGGCTATAATGAACAACAAGCTACTAATAATACAAAACTGGAGTTTTGTGGGGTTTTTTTAAAACTTGGTAGAATCTTAAATCTCCTAATCTTATGTCTCCCTTTTTTTTTTCCCAATTGAAAAAATTAGTCCTGGAGAGGTTAAAAGAGTTGACTAAGGTCATATAGCTAGCACATGGAAGTGCTCAGACCAGAAGCTGATTCCTGGTTTTGTCTTTTTTATCCATCTCTTTCTCTTTCCTACTGTTAGAATTCCTAATGTATATCTGATTTTTTTTTTTTTGCAGCTATTTGATTCATCAAATTTTTTTTATAGTAATGTTCCTATTTCTAATGCAGAAGAGAATAGTTCCTTTCCTTGAATGAAAATGTTCCCAGTGCTGGGAGTCAAATAACACTACCTAATCTTTTTCACTGGTATTAATGTTCAGGATTTCACTAATGCAACAGTTTTGGCTAGTGAAGATTTACTTTATTAAAGTATGTTTTACTACTATGGCTACTTAGAGTCAGAATTTAACTTTAGGTGCATGTAGGAATTCTGAGTAGAAAGCACATTAGAAACAATGGTGTAATAGTTTATCAATAACTAATGAGTGTAAAAGTGTGTGTATCTCTGAATCTATGTGGTATAAATAAAATGAAGCCTAAGAGAACTTTAGTTGCTTTAAAATAACAAAACTTAAACAACAAGTGTTTTAAGAATATGGAGAAAAAGGAACCCTCTTACACTGTTGGTGGGAATGCAAACTGGTGCAGCCAGCTATGGTAAACTATATGGAAATTCCTCAAAAGTAAAACTAGAACTATCCTATAATCCATTAATTGCACTACTGGGTATTTACACAAAAAATATAAAGCACTAATTCAAAGGCATATATGCACCCCTACATATATAGCAGCATTTTTTACAATAGCCGAAGTATGGAAGAGCCTAAGTGTCCATTGATAGATGAATGGATGGAGAGGTTGTGGTGTCTGTATACAGTGGAATATTATTCAGTCATAAAAAAAGAATGAAATTTTGCCATTTCCAACAACATGGATGGAGCTGGTGAGTATAATGCTAATAAGCAAAGCAAGTGAAAGAGAGACAAATACCAAATGATGTCATTCATATGTGGAATTTAAGAAACAAAATGAATGAGCAAAGGAAAAAAGAGAAAGAGAGGGATCAAAAACAGACTCTTAACTATAGAGAACAAACTTATGGTTACCAGAGGAGGCCTGGGGTAAGGGCATGGGTGAAATAAGTGATGGGGATTAAGGAGTGCCCTTGTGATGAGCACTGGTGATGTTTAGAATTGTTGAATCACTATATTGTACTCCTGAAACTAATGTAACAGGTATGTTAACTGTAATGGAATTATGACAAAAAAATACAATCACAAAACTTGTAATTACTTGTTTTAAAAAAAAATTGTTTTAAGTCAGCAAATCTTTTATGTTCTTTGTTTCGAGCTTTCTTTTACCTAAATTAACATTATTGGATTAAACTACCTTCTGCATTTAGGTGCTGTCCCAGTCTTTGTCAGTTAGGCAGAGAAGCAGTGATTTCCACATGGGCCATAAAATACAGATGCATGTAACACATAAAGCATATCAAGTGCTTACCATTTTATTCTGATTTTCCCTTGGGCTACGTACTGTGTAAAATACCACTTATGAAAACTTCCTTTCAGATTCTATACTATGTCTAGAGCCACGGAGGGAATTAATTCCTTTTTTTTATTACGTTGGTGTTTTTATTTTTACTTTTTGTCAAGAGGTGCTATATGCATGTGTTTAAAAAAAAGCCTAAAAGGATCTACAATAAAAAGCAGGTTTCCTCCCCACCCCTTCAGCCTCACGCCCCTTTTCCTCTAAGGGAAAAGATTCTTTTGTCGGTAACCCGCTGACTGATTTACATTAATGTCTCTGGTTATCTTATTGTAGTACAGAAAATAGAATTTTTAATACGTGGGTAATCCTGTTTCCCACTTGGAAGGTGAAACTGTTTTAAACCCGATAACAGTGCTTTCGTTGATTGGAGTGGTGAGAGTGGTTCCAGTACTGATAGTCTAGTATATATCTTCTCCTTTCCATAGGACTTCCTTATTCTATTTATATTGAGTAGATTTAGAGATGGGGTCAGAGCATTTTTACTTTTTTTGTAAGCATATATTTTTATATATATATGTCTGATAAACTGTTGTTTCTTCTGATGTGTTTTGTTTTATTTTTAAAGATTTTATTTATTTATTTATTAGAGAGAGAGAGAAAGAGTGCACAAGCAGGCAGAGAGGCAGGCAGAGTCAGAGAGAGAAGCAGGCTCTCCACTGAGCAAGGAGCCCGATGTGGGACTCTATCCCACGACCCCGGGATCATGACCTGAGCCGAAGGCAGCGGCTTAACCAACTGAGCCACCCAGGCGCCCTGATGTGTTTTCTGCTTAGAATTTTTCCCAGTTAAATTCTGAGCTTAATATAAGACTTTTTTTTTAAACTTCTTTTTATGTTCTAAACAAATGATAAACTTAGCAGACACTAATGTATGCAAAACTTGGATACACTATTAATCATATGAATCTTACATAAATTATTATTATTATGCAGTTAAATCTTGCAGCTTCCACATATGGTAAGCTACCAAGACCATGTACATTCTAGGCCCAGAAGAACCTTTTTATGAAGAGTTTAAACATTAAAACTTTCTCATTATATCCAAGAAACAAGGACTAAAGTCTTTATGGATGGACTCCCTGAAGTGTAACAAAATATTCTCTAAAGCCACCAATATTTTACATGCATAAAATTTGTATTATGCTTTTTTAGTTATTTTGGATTCTTGCCTTAAAATTTTATAGCACATGTTAGTTTGAATAAGAGAATTTGTTCAACAGATATTGATTGATTGAGTGACTACCATGTACAAGGCAGAGTTCAAGGTGGTGGAGTTATACTAGTGAACCAAATAGAAGACATTCCTACCTTGGCAGAGCTTATATGATAGTGGGAAGGAGGCAGATAATAAACAAGTAAATATGCAGCATCATGCGGTGGTAGGTGCTAAAATGAAGTGTGGGATATTAAATTCCAAGGGGAGATAAGGGTAATAACTTTATATGGAATCATGGAAGGCTTCACTTCTAAGATGACATATGAGCAAACATGTGAAGGCCTGAGCCATGCAAGTATCTGGGGTGTGATATGTGAATTCACAACATTTTGCACCTTGTTCCATCAAAAGGTTGAGTTTAAATCTGGGTTGGCCATATAACTCATTTTGACCAACTGACAAGAAAGTCATTGAGTCCCAATCCTAAGGTTCAAGCAACTTTGAAGCTTCTGCCTTTGCCCTTTTGGAATGCTTCTTGTGTCATGCAGGGAATGGGGAAACCATGTAGAGATAGAAGACCACTCAGTAGCCTGTACCAAGATCTGAGATGTGGGAGAGAGATTCTCTCAGATCCTCTAGGTCTGGCCAGGCTGTCAACTGATTGCAAACTCTACTCAAATAAAAAAAAATTAATAAACAGTTTGAAATAAAAAAGACTGAAAAAGATATACTTTGGAAAGAGTAAGCATAAGGAAGTAGAATTCAAGACAGAATTACCAGAGATTAAGAGTAATCTTACAAGGAAATATAAATATTATAAATGTATATGTGCCAACTAACAGCATAAAAATATGTGAATCTCAAACTGATAAACTGTTATTGATAGAATATACAAAAATTAATAAAGATACAGGTGATATGAATTGCTATCAACCAATTTGGATATAACAATATTTGCAGAACACTACACCCCCAAACTATACATTTTTTTTTATTAATGTATAACGTATTATTAGCCCCAGGGATACAGGTCTATGAATTGCCAGGTTTACACACTTCACAGCACTCACCGTTGCACATACCCTCCCCAATGTCCATAAACCCCCCACCCTCTCCTTACCACCCCCTCTGCCGGCAGCTCTCAGTTTGTTTTGTGATATTAAGAGTCTCTTATGGTTTGTCTCCCTCCCGATCCCATCTTGTTTCATTTATTCTTTTCCTATCCCCCAAACCCCCATGTTGCATCTCCACTTCCTCATATCAGGGAGATCATATGATATTTGTCTTTCTCTGATGTACTTATTTTGCTAAGCATAATATCCTCTAGTTCCATCCACGTCATCGCAAATGGCAAGATTTCATTTCTTTTGATGGCTGCGTAGTATTCCGTGTGTGTGTGTGTGTGTGTATGTATATATATCTCATATATCTCATATATCTCACATATATATATATATCTCATATATCTCATATATATATCTCATATATATGAGATATATATCTCATATATCTCACATCTTCTTTATCCATTCATCTGTTGATGAACATCTAGGTTCTTTCCATAGTTTGGCTATTGTGTACATTGCTGCTATAAACATTCAGGTGCATGTGCAGCAATAAACATTCGGATCACTACATTTGTATCTTTAGGATAAATACCCAGTAGTGCAATTTCTGGGTCATAGGGTAGCTCTATTTTCAACTTTTTGAGGAACCTCCATGCTGTTTTCCAGAGTGGCTGCACCAGCTTGCGTTCCCACCAAGAGTGTAGGAGGGTTCCCCTTTCTCCGCATCCTTGTCAGAATCTGTCATTTCCTGACTTGTTAATTTTAGCCATTCTGACTTGTGTAAGGTGGTATCTCCTTGTGGTTTTGATTTGTGTTTCCCTGATGCCAAGTGATGTAGAGCACTTTTTCATACACATTTTTTTTAACACATATAAAATATTCACCAAGATAGACTGTATGTTCAGCCACATAAGTTATCAATAAATTTCAGAGGCACCTGGAAGGTTCAGTTGGTTAAGCAGCTGCCTTCAGCTCAAGTCATGATCCCAGGGTCCTGGGGTCGAGCCCCACATCAGGCTCCTTGGTTGGTGGAGAGCCTGCTTCTCCCTCTCCCTCTGCCTGCTGCTCTGCTTACTTGGGCTCTCTCTCTCTATCTCTCTGTCAAATAAATAAATAAATCTTTAAAAAATTTTTTTCAAGTTACGGACATCTTACAGAATATTTCCTTTAACTTCAATAGAATTAAAATGAATAGCAAGAGAATTACAAGTATTTATAACTGGTAGTGGAAACTATACAAAAATTTATGGGATTCACAACATACTTCTGTTAAAAAATAGTATTAATATTAGGGTAATTTCTTTAAAATACTAATATTCAACTTGCCATTAAAAAGAATTTATGGGATTCAGCTACAACAGTGCTTAGAGGAAAATTAATAGCTTTCAGTACTTTGTTAGAACTTTTTAAAAAGTAGAACAAGTCAAACCTATAAGTAAGCAGAAGAAAAAAAAATAAACAAGAATAGAAATCAACGAAACAAGGCAGACAAACAATAGAGAAAATGAATTGTGATAATCAGTTTATTGTCTCAGCTCTAATCCACCCGTCTTAGTCCTGCTTTGTGAGAGTGAAGCTGGATGCTGTCGACATTTCTCCTTTGTCAGCTGGCTTGATACTAGGTTTTGTTGAGAGATGTTCGTGGTGGTTCTCTGCAAAGTCATAGTAGGAAAGAAGGGGCTTTACATATTGGTAGCCTTGTGCTTTTTGCTTTTTTCTTGGCACATTAGCTGGGAATTGAGCTTGTGGGAGACCTAAGCCTCTCTTTTGGACAAGCCCCAGCCTAACCACACCCTCTGGCAAATTTCTCTGTCCCTTGATAGGCCACTTGCACAGACCAGCTCCAGTTTACCTACCTGCAGGAAGTTTCTTAGCCACCTGGGGTGCTGTTCCTATGAACCAGTCTGGCCTTGCCCTTTGGCAAGTTCCTTCTCTACAGGGAAGGTTTTGTGTTACCCTGGCAGGAGAACCCATGCATTGAGGTGTGAATCTCAGTAGAGGATTCTTTTCTTCTAAGTTCTTAATTTCATTGTTTTCTTATTTTCCCTCTGTTTAGTGGTGGTAGCAGCATTCTGCAATTGCTAATTTTGGACACCTTAGACGACAGAAGCCACATATGTAATTCTAAATTTTTTACTGAAAAAAGTAAAAAGAAACAGATGAAGTTAATTTTAATAATATATTTTATTTTAAAAAATACATATTTTTATTTAATGCAGTATATAAAAATATTTTCCTTTCAATATAAAATTATTAAAATTTTAAGCTATTTTAACCTCTTTTTAAT
Organism: Mustela nigripes; assembly: GCF_022355385.1. Lineage (NCBI taxonomy): Eukaryota > Metazoa > Chordata > Mammalia > Carnivora > Mustelidae > Mustela > Mustela nigripes. The sequence continues at coordinate 15,148,549 of NC_081562.1, forward strand.
ACGAAGTCTTTGAAATCCAGTGTATATTTTATTCTTACAGCACATCTTTATTCTAACTAGCTACATTTCAAGTGCTCAGAAACCACTTCTGTGGCTAGTGACTACCATACTGGATAGTGTAGCCCAGCATCAGTTTACCTATCCAATCTCTCACCTGAGTCTGTGAGGCCCTGTACTTAAAAGATGAACCCAGTCTGCCTCTCCTGTTCATTCCCGGTTTTGCTTGGTTTTACATTTGGAGGGGAGTTCTTAAGTACAGGACCTTGTCTTCCCCCATCCCCTAGCCTCACAAAACAGTCTTTTAAGTACCTGAGATCTAGACACTCCCAAGCTGAGCCCCACTTCTCACCTTCGGCTGGCCACTTGAGTACAAGACTGAAGCTTCACTGCAAATTCGACTCTGGAAAAGAATTTTCCTGCAAGTTTCTGGTGGAGGGGGGGCACTACACATTCCCTCCTCAGGAAGGGTCGAGCCTCACCTAGGAAGTGGATTCCAGCTGCTCAATAAGAGACACTTTAGCCTTTGGGATCAAACCAGGAATCTAAATCTAATTATCAAACTGATGGCCAACCCCCAAGATAATTGGTTTTTCTGAAAAACTAGTTTCTTCACCTGATCTTAGCCAAAAGGCCAAGAAACGATATCTGAAAAACTAGTTTTTTCATCCAAGTCCATCCCTCCATTAACTCAACAATTCTGACTCCTGCTGATCCCAAGTTTTTTAATGCTGAATATTAACATTGAGCATTAATCATCTTGTCAAGCAAAGGGCCTTTTCTACAACCTAGTCCATCTCGTTTCTGGTGCTACCTGAGCTGGACAGAATTCTAGCTCATGGTTGCTAGAAAAGTTAAGCCTAGGCCTCTGATCACAGGAGCAGATGGCCTCGGTCCTGCTCAGTCTAGGCCTAAATAAAAGAAATCTCATTATTGCAACTCATTTTCTAGTTTCCTTTCTCACATCCTGTACACAGGTAGTATTTTCAATGTGAATCCAAAGCTTGTCTGGGTCTCTGAAAAGATTTTTTTTTTTTTCCTTTTAGGTCCTTTACATTGTGATAATGCTGTATTTAAAGAGAATATTTAAATGCTAATAATTCTTTACATTAGATTTTACCTGTTCAGATTGCTGATGCGGTTTCTGTTTCCTGACTGAACCCTGATTGATTCAGTCAGCAAAGCCAAAAGCTGGGTCTTCGAAAAGATTTGATAAACTGCTAGCAATATTGATTCACACCTCAATGCATGGGTTCTCCTGCCAGGGTAAAAAGGGAAAAAATCACTTTTATCCAGAATAAAAAGCGGGATATTACTAGAGAGTCTCCAAATTTTTAAAAGCATAATAAAGGATGTTATAAATATCATGCTAATAAATTATTCAACTAAAATGAAAATTTTCTTAAGTACAAGTTATAGGGGCGCCTGGGTGACTCAGTGGGTTAAGCCGCTGCCTTCGGCTCAGGTCATGATCTCAGGGTCCTGGGATCGAGTCTCGCTTCGGGCTCTCTGCTCAGCAGGGAGCCTGCTTCCCTATCTCTCTCTCTCTCTCTCTCTGGCTGCCTCTCCATCTACTTGTGATTTCTCTCTGTCAAATTAATAAATAAAAAAAAAAAATCTTAAAAAAAAAAGTACAAGTTATAAAATTCTCAGAAGAAAAGAAAAATGTGAATAGCCCTATATCTCTTAAAGAAACTGAATTTATGATTGAAAACCTTCCCATAAATAAAACTCCAGGCCCAAGAAGGCTTTGGTTGTGAATTCTATCACATATTTGAGAGAAAAATCATACCAGTTTTATAACACTTTTCAGAAAACATAGGAAAATGTTGGGAACACTTCCCCAAAACACTTATTTTATGAGGCCAACTTAACTCTAATACCATACTCTACTAGCAAAACTGCTGAAGAAATTTTAAGGAGAAAAGAATAGCCACATGTCCCCCCAGAAGCAGCCTCAGATACGCTTAACAATATATTAACAAATTGAAATAAGCAATATTTAGTTTAGCCCAGGAATACCAAGTTGGTTCAACATTATAAAAATCAACTAAGGTGAACCTTCCTGTTAACAGAATATAGGAAAAGCTATTACAGTTATCTCAATAGATGAAGAAAGAGCATTGGTCATAATTCAACATCAATTTATGATTTAAAAAACTTTAACCAAACTAGCAATAGAAAACTGGTAAATGTTAATTTGATAAAAGTTGTTAATTTAAAACATAGCTAATGTCATTCTTTTTTTTTTTTTTTTAAGATTTTATTTATTTGACAGAGAGAAATCACAAGTAGGCAGAGAGGCAGGCAGAGAGAGAGAGAGAAGGAAGCAGGCTTCCCGCGGAGCAGAAAGCCTGACATGGGGCTCGATCCCAGGACCCCAGGATCATGACTGGAGCCGAAGGCAGAGGCTTTAACCCACTGAGCCACCCAGGCGCCCCGCTAATGTCATTCTTAATGGCAAAATAGTGACTGCTTTCCACCTAAAATCAGGAGAAAAGCAAGGATATAAACTTTAATCACTAACTGAAAGTCTTGCCAGCGTAATTGGGGAAATAAAAGAGTAGATAATTAGCGTATCAGCTTACCAGAATTCCCATGTTCTCTATCATAGCATTCTGTTTTTTTCTGATGGTTATTTTATATTTACTTTTTATTTCTTTATTTATTAAAAGATTTTATTTATTTGACAGAAAAAGAGAGATAATGAGAGCAGGTACGCAAGCAGTGAGAGTGGGAGAGGGAAAGCAGACTTCCTGCTGAGCAGGGGAACTGACTTGGGGCTCAATCCCAGGACCCTGGGATCATGACGCAAGCTGAGCCACCCACGCACCCCGTGTATTTACTTTTTAAATTTACCTCTGTGTTGCTAGTTTTCTTCAGTAAGCTCTAAGAGAGAGGGACCTAGCATTATATCTGGCCTGTAATAAAGATTATAATATTTGATGTATAAATGAATTTAATTAATGTTTGAGGAACTTTCTTTTCCCTAGCTTCCCCCCCCCACCCCTTGTAGAGAGATATTCACTAATTTATCCCCAGGGAAGAAATGAAAGATTTCACGGGGGAATGCAGTAGAAGGAGCTAGGTGAGTGTAGCTCAGATTGTATGAGTATAGCTCAGATTATGCCTTTTCTTCTCACTTGCTGAGAGCACACATCCTGTTCTCTTCTCCTATGCAATAAATCCATACTGCAGGAGATGGGCTGCTTATCTTGGGTAGGTAAATCTGTTTAATTTAGGGGTAAAATATTAGCAGGCTTACCTGCCCATAACCCTGAAATTTTTCTGCAGTTATCTTTACTAGTAATGTGGTCTGTATCTTGATCTTTAGGTGTCTGACTTGTGTTTCCTTCTTTTTCAAAAATGTTATTGACTTAAACTCTATCTTAAACTCTAAAAACTAAAAAATTATTTATAAAAAAATCGGAATTGCAAACTACTATTTAGGAAAAAAAGTTTTAACATATATGGCAGCTCTTACAAGTCCATAAGAGAAGAATTTAGTGTGATAGAAAACCAAGCAAACATAGCCTGCAACTCACAGAAAAAGAAAATACAAATAGCTAGTAATAATAGCTGTCATTCATTGAATTTAACTGTGTTCTATGTCCTTAAGAATTTACAGGCATTATCTTATTTAATCTTTCAGCCCTGTAACATAATGATTTCTTTTTTTTCATTTTACTATAACAAACGCATAGTGTTTATTATGTGCTAGGTGCTCTCTAAGCACATTACTCACATTCTACTCAGTTTATAGATGAAGAAGCAGACATGAAGAGTTTAGCCATTTATGAAAATAGTTGAGCCAGTCTTTGAACTCAGGAGGTCTTACTTTAGATCCTTTGTTTTTTAACTACTACTCTATACTGTTTCACTATAAAACAAATATAATGCTTTCCTAGTCTTATTTTATTTCTAAATTTCAAAAAACAGTACACGATCATACTAACAAATGTGAACAATGCAACAGTGTGTAAAATAAAAAATAATTACCAAAAATAATTTGAGCTCCTAAATTTAAAGGTAACAGCTATTAACAGTTTGGTATGCATTCTTCAAGATGTTCAAGAAAGGAAATTTTTAAAAATGAGTGCTGTTTTTCTGTGTATACCATATGTATGTGTTACTGGTTTTTAAAAAACCTTTAACATACTACTGGTAAGTATATGGGGAGCAAGCACTTTGGTATACTACTGATGAGAGTATGAATTAGTACAATATATCTGGTGGAAAATTTGACAGTGTCTTTCGAAATTTTAAATATGCTTATCTGTTGTTTTTTAAGGAACTGTTTCTAGGAAAAATAGATCAAATGCCCAAAAATGTTTAAGATGTATGCATAAAGATAAGGATATACACTGCAAGGTTTATAGTAGTATTTTTTTTTTAAGATTTTATTTATTTATTTGTCAGAGAGAGAGAGAGCACAGGCAGAGTGGCAGGCAGAGTCAGAGGGAGAGGCAGGCTCCCTGCAGGGCAAGGAGCCCGATGTGGGACTCGATCCCAGGATGCTGGGATCATGACCTGAGCCGAAGGCAGCTGCTTAACCAACTGAGCCACCCAGGCGTCCCATATATAGTAGTATTTTTTTAACCCACTGTTGGGAACAGCCTTTGTCTAAACTGTACAGGTTTGGAGAATTAGTGTGTTACCATATAATGAAATAAATAATAGTAGACTTACAGTTTATTTTTTTTTCTTGTAAGATACATCAGAATAGATTTTAGATTAAAAAAGTTACTACCCCCTTAGGAAATCACAGTTCCCTGAAGTCATAGTCTCTACATTGAAAATCACTATAAGGAGATGTATACAGAATTTATCGATATAGCACCTGAAACTCAATAAATATCTGACATTATTACTATCTCTATTTCTCCACAGCTAACATTTTTTGGTAATCTGAAATAAAAACATTATAAATAAAAACAGAGTACCTCCACAAAGCAACATATACCATATTAACTATCAGAGGTTTGTGAAAGATCATGTGGGTGGCTCAGTTAAGCATCTGCCTTCAGCTCAGGTCACGATCTCAGGGTCCTGGAATTGAACCCTCCATTGTATCAGGTTCCCTGCTCACTGGGGAGTCTTCTTCTCCCTGTGCTCCCCACCGACTCATGCTCTTTCTTTCTCTCAAATAAATAAATCTTAAAAAAAAAAAAAAAAAGTTTGTGAAAGACCAATTCTTAGAATCAGCAGATACAAATTCAGCAGACATAAATACCCTCCAGGTATTCTGGTTCTTTGTGAACTTGGGCAGGTTCCTAAACTTTTTTTTTTTTAAGATTTTAGTTATTTATTTGACAGAAATACAGAGAGTGAGCAACAGAGGGAGAGGAAGAAGCAGACTCCCCACTGAGCAGGGAACCTGATGCAGGACTCTATCCCAGGACCCTGGGATCATGACTTGAGCCGAAGGCAAATGCTTAACTGACTGAGCCACCAGGCGCCCAAGTCCCTAAATTTTTTTTTTTTTAAGATTTTATTTATTTATTTGACAGAGAAATCACAAGTAAGCAGAGAGGAGGCAGGCAGAAAGAGAGGGGGAAGCAGGCTCCCTGCTGAGCAGAGAGCCCGATGCGGGGCTCGATCCCAGGACCCCGAGATCATGACCCGAGCCGAAGGCAGAGGCTTAACCCACTGAGCCACCCAGGCGCCCCCCCAAGTCCCTAAATTTTTAAAATAACTTTCTCTGCCAAATGGAGGTATCAGCCAAAGTGCCAAACTGTGGGTTATTTTGAGGACCAAATGAGAACATGTAAGTGTAAATTATTTGAAAAGTAAAGTGCTATGCAAACAAATTTAGGAAGCTGGTTTTAAGCATATGGCTAGTTAGATTGTTTGCTGACTAGTGCAATGCCTAAAATCTACTGAGTATACATTTCTTAGTTACATAATTCTGAATTTATAAATTGTGTAGTTTCAGGTCACCTGCGTGGCTCAGTGGGTTAAAGCCCTTGTCTTCGGCTTAGGTCAGGGTCCCAGGGTCCTGGGATCAAGCCCTGAATCAGGCTCTCTGCTGGGTGGGGACCCTGTTTCCCCCCCCAACCCCTGCCCCCATGCCTGCCTCTCTGCCTACTTGTGATCTCTCTCTGTCAAGTAAATAAAAATCTTAAAAAAAAAATAAATAAATTGTGTAGTTTCTTCCTGCATATTTGAAGTTTGATTTATGTACATTTATTTTATATGTAGGGTTTAAGCTTTTCACTTTTTCCCCGAATGTATTGTTATAGTAGAAAAATAATTATGAAAATTTATGTACATTTTTGTTCCTTTTTTGTATTTTAGGAATGGAACATTACTAAACTTTCAATTGAGTATGATTCTGAGCCTTTTGGAAAGGAACGAGATGCAGCTATTAAGAAACTGGCTACTGAAGCTGGAGTGGAAGTGATTGTACGAATTTCACATACATTATATGACCTGGACAAGTAAGTTTTTTTCTTTTATTTTTATGGTATAATACGCATAGTATTTGTTGTCTCAACCATTTTTAAGTGTACAGTTCAGGGGTGTTAAGTACATGGACAAGGGTGCACCTGGATGACTCTGTTGGTTAAGTGTCCAACTCTTGTCTTGATCTCAGGGTTATGAACCCAAACCCTACGTTAGGCTCACCCTGGGCATTTAAAAAAAAGTACATGGACAAGTAAGTTTTAACCTGTGGGATTTCAGTTTTTTTAAATGGAAGTAACAACATATACATAATACAGTTGTGGGAGAATTAAATAAATATGTCAGACCCTTAGCATTTTATTTAACTGCTCTGATTTTTTACTTAGTGACAGATGCCAAAATTACAGGTGTGTGAGTGCATAAGACAAAAATACTTCGAGTCTCAGTTTCAAACTGTTAAGAGTATCACTAAATTTACCTTGATTGTCCTAACTCAGCCTGTGGTCTTGCCTTTCTGAGCTCTTAGCAATATTAATTTCATAGTTTATATGACATGAAACCATGAAGTGCTGTGATATATTTAGTATGATTGTCTGAAGTTTTTTTATTTCATATGTGTTAGTCTTGTCTATCTGGATTTTAAGTCCAGTTGCAAATTGTATGTAATACTACTTTGTGTAGCCATAGTCCTCCGAACAACAGCATACTATCTTATTTCTTAAAATGTATTTCTTGAAATACCATCTCTTGGTGATGCTTTGTCCAAAAAAGATTATAGTTTAAATTTAGGAGTTATTATATGCTTTGAGTTTTGAGGGTTCACAAGATTTATTAATGTAGTAACGTTTGCCTTTTAAATTGTTTTGCTTTTAGTTATTTCCTCATTTTATCAAGTTTGTAAAGCTAATTCTATAAGCTATATGACAAACTAGTTAATTTTATTCTATTTTTCCAAATGTATGAAAAACTGTGGGTTGATTTCAGGCAGTGGTCTTATTTCCTATTAAGTCAAAGTCATATATCTCTTGAAAATAAACTTGCCTTCTAGTTTACCAGTTTTCTTAACTTTAGGAAGCTGATATCAAGAAGGAAGTATATTTGGGGTAGGTTTGGGGGTGGAACTTTACCTTTTCCCCTTCTAACTTCCTGGCTGGTCTAATAATTAAATTGACTTAAGACAGACTAACAGGAGAAAAATAAATTTAATTCATATATCCAAAAAAAGAATCATATATCCAGGTTATGAGACTCAAAGAAGTAAGCAAAGCAGGCAACTTTTAAATCTCTTAGACAAAGAAACAATAAGCGAAGAAATGCCAAGACACTTAAGTAAGTTTGAGTTTAGGGTAGCACATGTCTGAAGTTTATATAGCCTTCTCAGGCCTGAATTCCCTGTCTCTGATGATAAGGATACCTTTTATTCTCCAGGTTCTAGGAGAGTGCCCTTCACATAGGGAACTTATTTCTTGCTTTCAGGGGGACAGAGCAGGCTCAGAGTATCCTTCTTATACTGACTGTTTCTTAAGTAACTTTAATTCAAAGTAATCAGTATGCCAAAGTGATAATATTTTCGAGTGGCCTGTCTCAAACCCCATGAGAGACAAAATAGGTAAGAGCAGTTGCATACGAGTGGGAGATTTAGTGCTATGCATATAATTGGATTGTTTAGTTAAAGGATTGAATTGTGAGTATTTACTATATATAATTCATCATATAAAAATACATGGAGACTAAACAGTATCCTTCTAAAGAATGAATGGGTCAACCGGGAAATTAAAGAAGAATTGAAAAAAATCATGGAAACAAATGATAATGAAAATACAACGGTTCAAAATCTGTGGGACACAACAAAGGCAGTCCTCAGAGGAAAATATATAGCGCTACAAGCCTTTCTCAAGAAACAAGAAAGGTCTCAGTTACACAACCTAACCCTACACCTAAAGGAGCTGGAGAAAGAACAAGAAAGAAACCCTAA
>NC_081562.1:15157325-15184247 GCF_022355385.1 Mustela nigripes
ATGGGATTGGGAGGGAGACAAACCATAAGTGACTCTTAATCTCACAAAACAAACTGAGGGTTGCCAGGGGCAGGGGGTTTGGGAGAAGGGGGTGGGATTATGGACATTGGGGAGGGTATGTGATTTGGTGAGTGCTGTGAAGTGTGTAAACCTGGTGATTCACAGACCTGTACCCCTGGGGATAAAAATATATGTTTATCAAAAATAAAAAATTAAAAAAAAAATGTAACATACAGAAAACATTTTTCTCAGGTTTTTATTTTGCTTAAGTCATGTAATTAGCAGTGTCACTAATATCACTGCAGTTTCACTATCCATAAGTTTCATTATGCCCCTGTGTATAAACTCAAAGTATTACACTAAAACAAAATTACTAAAAGCAGAGAGAATAGTTCTTGTGGTATCACAGTTACATAGAGATTATAATTTATATGTAATTATATGTATTATAATGAAAAATGTACTTTAAAAAAAATATTCATCATGATAAAAGTGTACTCTTTAATCTCCATCACCTATTTACCCCATATCCTGCTTCACCTCCCCTCTGGTAACCATCAGTTTGTTCTCTGTAGTTAAGTGTCTGTTTCTCGATTTGTCTTTCTTTGCCCCCTTGCTTGTTTGTTTTGTTTTTTACATTCCACATATGAAGTCATTTGGTATTTGTCTTTCTCAGACTAATGTATTCCACTTAGCATCATATTCTCTAACTTTATCTATATTTGTTGTTGCAAATGGCAAGATTTCATTCGTTTTTTATTTTTTTATATTTTTTATTTTTATTTTTTTTAAGATTTTATTTATTTATTTGACAGAGAGAGATCACAAGTAGGCAGAGAGAGAGAGGAGGAGGAAGCAGGCTCCCCGCCGAGCAGAGAGCCTGATGCGGGACTCGATCCCAGGATCCCAAGATCATGACCTGAGCCAAAGGCAGCGGCCCAACCCACTGAGCCACCCAGGCGCCCTCATTCTTTTTTTTTAAAATGATTTTATTTAGTTAGTTGACAGGGAGATAGATCACAAGTAGGCAGAGAGGCCGGTGGGTGGAGGGGGGTGGGGGAGCGGGAAGCAGGCTCCCTCCTGAGCAGAGAGCCTGATACAGGGCTCCATCCCAGGACCCTGAGATCATGACCTGAGCAGAAGGCAGAGGCTTAACCCACTAAGCCGCCCACGCACCCTGATTTCATTCTTTTTTATGGCTGAGTAATATTCCAGTGTGTGTGTGTGTACATATATGTATGTACATATGTGGGTATATACACACATACATATAAACCACATTGTCTTTATCCATTCATCTATCGGTGGATATTTGGACTGCTCCCGTAGCTTGACTGTTTTAAATAATGCTGCTATAAACATAGGGATGCATGTATCCCTTTTGAATGAGTGTTTTTCTATTTTGGGAGTAAAAACACAGTAGTGCAATTACTGGATCTTAGGGTAATTCTAAGTTTTTGAGGACCCTCCATACCATTTTACACAGTGATTGCACCAATTTGCATTCCCACCAACAATGCAAGAAGGTTCCCTTTTCTCTACATCCTCACAAACATTTGTTGGTTTTTGTGTTTTTAATTTTAGTCATTCTGACGATATGCAGTGATATCTCATTATAGTTTGATTTACATTTCCCTGATGATGAGTGATACTGAGCATCTTTTCATGTGTTTCTTGGCCATCTGGATGTTTTCTTTGGAAAAATATTCATGTGTTCTGCCCATTGTTTTCTTTTTAAAGATTTTATTTATTTATTTGACAGAGATCACAAGTAGGCAGAGGCTGGCAGAGAGAGAGAGAGGGAGGCAGGGGCCCTACTGAGCAGAGAGCCTGATGCAGGGCTCGATCCCAAGACCCTGGGATCATGACCTGAGCCAAAGGCAGAGGCTTTAACCCACTGAGCCACCCAGGCACCCCAATTCTGCCCATTTTTAATTGGATTATTTTTGGGGTGTTTAGTTTTATAAGTTCTTTATAGATTTTGGATACAAACCCTTTATCAAATATGTCATTTGCAAATGTCTTCTCTCATTCAGTAGGTTGACTTTTAGTTTTGTTGATTGTTTCCTTCTTTGCAGAAGCTTTTTATTTTGATGTAGTCCCAGTAGCTTATTTTTGCCTTTATTTCCCTTGCCTGAGGAGACATAGCTAAAAAAATGTTGCTACAGCTGATGTCAGAGAAACTTACTGCCTGTGCTCTCTTCAAGGATTGTTATGGTTTCAGGTCTCACATTTAGGTCTTTAATCTGTTTTAAGTTTATTTTTGCATATGGTGCAAGAAATTGGTCCAGTTTCATTTCTTTTGCATATAGCTGTACAGTTTCTTAACACCATTTGTTGAAGAGACTTTCTCCCATTGTATATTCATTCTTCCTTTGTTGATAATTAACTGACCAAATGTATTTGTGGGTTTATTTCTGGGTTTTCTGTTCTGTTCCACTGACCTATATGTCTCTTTTTATGCTAGTACCATGCTGTTTTAATTACTACCACTTTATAATGTAATTTGAAATTTGGAATTGTGATACCTCCAGTAATGTTTTTTCTTTTTCAAGATTGCTTTGGCTCTCCAAGGTCTTTTGTGGTTCCATGTAAACTTTAGAATTTTCTGTTCTAGCTCTGGGAAAATTGCTATTGATTTTTTTTTTTTAAGATTTTATTTATTTATTTGACAGAGGTCACAAGTAGGCAGAGAGGCAGGTAGAGAGAGAGGAGGAAGCAGGCTCCTGGATGAGCAGAGAGCCTGAGGTGGGGCTTGATCCCAGGATCCTGGGATCATGACCTGGGCCAAAGGCAGCGGCTTTAACCCACTGAGCCCCCCACGCACCCCAATGCTATTGATATTTTGATAGGGGTTACACTAAATGTGTATATTGCTTTGAGTAGTGTATAAATTTTTTAATATATTTTGTGTTAATTTTTTTAGGTTTATTTATTTATGTAATCTCTACACCCAACGTGGAACTTCCCCTCCCCCAACATCAAGAATTGCACATTCTTTTGACTGAGCCAGCCAGGCAACCCATCAGTATTTGTTCTTTCAGCCATAAGTATGGAGTGTCTTTCCATTTCTTTGTGTTATCTTGAATTTCTTTTGTCAGTGTTTTATAGTTTTTAGAGTACAAGTCTTTCACCTCTTTGGTTAAGTTTATTCCTAGGTATTTTATTTTTTTGGTGCAACTGTAAATGAGATTGTTTTCTTAATTTCACTTCCAAATTCATCTATGAGGCCAGTATCAGCCTGGTACCAAGCCAGATAAAGACACCATAAAAAAAGAGAACTATAGGTCAGTATCTCTCGTGAATGTAGATATGAAGATCTTCACAAAATACTAGCAAACTGATTCCAACAGTACATTGAAAAGGAGGAGGGAAATATAAAGTATGTCCATAAGATACATATACTGACATATTTAACAAAGGCATAATGAGCACAACAGAAAGTTGCAAGTGATTATCACTATAGTATATAGCATAGAGTATATAGTATGTAGAATCCTAATTAATAAGACTTGCTTTATTGCTTCTCATTATAATACTGGTCTGGTTTGTTTTTTACCGATGATTAAGAGATTCTTTAAACTGTGTTATAATGTGTTTTTACCTTTTCACATATATTATTTTTATGTTATTGTCTTCAGGCTAACTTAACCACTTGTTTTTTCACTCATGGTGCTTAATAATACCCTTTGTCTTAAAGGTTTTGTTATTTGCATGCTGTATATTTTTGACACATAGCAGATGTCTAGAAAATGAAGAGAATAACTTTTAGATTCACTAGCTATTTCAATAAGTTTCCTGGTCATATGAGAAGCTTATATCCTCCTGGAAGTCTTAAGTAATTAACTTTGTGTTTTTTGGTGTTTTTTTTTTTTTTAAAGATTTTATTTATTTATTTGACAGACAGAGATCACAAGTAAGCAGAGAGGCAGGCAGAGAGAGAGAGAAGAGGAAGCAGGCTCCCTGCAGAGCAGAAAGCCTGACGTGGGGCTCGATCCCAGAACCCTGGGATCATGACCTGAGCTGAAGGCAGAGGCTTTAACCCACTGAGCCACCCAGGCACCCCTTAACTTTGTGTTTTGATTTTAAGCATTTTCAGAAGTTATCAATCAAAATATATTACTATTTTTTAATATTAGCTGCATTTTACTAACTATTTTTTTTATTTGCATTTTACTAAATTTGTAATAGGATCATAGAACTCAATGGTGGACAGCCACCTCTTACTTATAAAAGATTCCAGACTCTCATCAGCAAAATGGAACCACTAGAGATGCCAGTAGAGACAATTACTTCTGAAGTGATAGAAAAGTGTACAACTCCTCTGTCTGATGACCATGATGAGAAATATGGAGTCCCTTCACTAGAAGAACTAGGTAGGTGTAAATGAAGCTTGAGAATCAATAAACCACTGAGAAAATCTCACTTCTGATTTGATATGTAAAGTATTTTGCATTAAGAGGGAAACAAAGGAGAAAAAAATCTTAATCTCTTATACTAAGAAGTGATAAATCTATATATTATGTGTTCTATAAATGTTATGTATCTGTTAATAACCTTAAAATGTTTGTCCTAAAGAACAGAGACCATATTATGTCCTTATATGTGAAGACCTATCTAGGGCCATAAGTTCATATTTATGCTACTGTCATAATTTTTCTGTGAAGTAGTTTTACCAATTATTGTGGTTCATAAAAAATTATTTTAGTTCCAGAAGAATATCTTTTTCTTTTTTCTGTTTGTTTTTTTTTTTAGGTTTTGATACAGATGGCTTGCCCTCTGCAGTATGGCCAGGCGGAGAAACTGAAGCACTTACACGTTTGGAAAGGCATTTGGAAAGAAAAGTATGATAATAGAGATCATGCTTGTATTTCCAAACTGACAATTAAAAAATAATTTCACTCTTTTTAAAAACAAAAAATTGACTATTGAAAAGAAGAATTGAGAGAAATAGTTAAAATGACATAAACCTAATTGTTTGAAGATTAATAACCATCTCCTCATTTAAATATTTTTTTCTTCCTCCACTGACTGTTTCCTCTTTAGCTACTACCAATGCCACCTCTTATATTCTTCCTATGTAAGCTGGTATCTGATGACTGTATCTTTGAAGCTAAGATAAAGTTCTTCTATTTCACCTTGAGCTCAGTGTCAGGAAGACAGGTCAAAAGTGCTCTTAGCTTGGGGTTAGGAATTTGAGGTTAATTTATTTCATATGAGTATGTGTTACCCAAGGATGGCTGAAACAAAAGAAAGCTCACTTTTATTCTGTTGTGTTTCTTATTAAAACATGTCTGTGACTGGGGTAATAAAATTTTATTCCCCCAAGAACTATGTAACTTAAAAAAAACAGGTCAGTTTTAAACACTCTTTTTAAATGGAAAAGCCAGTTAACTAGCATAATTCTCTTTGTGTTTTCAGGCTTGGGTGGCAAACTTTGAAAGACCTCGAATGAATGCAAATTCCCTGCTCGCTAGCCCTACTGGACTCAGTCCTTATCTCCGATTTGGTTGTTTGTCATGTCGACTGTTTTACTTCAAACTAACAGATCTATACAAAAAGGTATTACCTAAAACTGAAGCTTATTTTTCAAAATACTTCTTTAAAAATTGGTGTTACTACTTCTTTGCTTTTTAACTTTAGGTAAAGAAGAACAGTTCCCCTCCACTGTCCCTTTATGGGCAACTGTTATGGCGTGAATTTTTCTATACAGCAGCAACAAATAACCCACGCTTTGATAAAATGGAAGGAAATCCCATCTGTGTTCAGATTCCTTGGGATAAAAATCCTGAGGCTTTAGCAAAATGGGCGGAAGGCCGGACAGGTTTTCCATGGATTGATGCCATCATGACACAGCTTCGTCAGGAGGGTTGGATTCACCATTTAGCCAGACATGCAGTGGCTTGCTTCCTGACCCGAGGTGACCTGTGGATTAGTTGGGAAGAAGGAATGAAGGTGAGTATTCTTCTAACTAATGTAGCACTGTCTTATTTTGAGTCTATACCTTACTAAAACAATTCCTAGAAGTTGTCTGTTACTTAGATTCATTTATAGTCTAATTTTTTCCAGCAGGTAAAGAATTTAATTCCCTAATACAGGCACACTGTTGGAGAGCAGAAATGGTGTAATCAGGAGAAATGGTGATAACTGGTTTGATTAACCTCAAGTCATTTCAGAGACTGAACCAGCCTAGCCATCAAGGGAACTATAAAATTTAACACTCTGGACTCATTGGATTACATATTTATAGGTGATCATTTCTGTTACAAAAGAGGATTTACCCAAGAATTCTTAGAAATAGTGAATTTACATTATAAAATTTAAAATATCACTTCAATATCATAACTTTTTAATGATTTGTTTTGTAAAGTGAAGCATAGTATTATTTTGAGACATCATCTTGTGGTTATATATAACAGGACTTGTTTTATCTATCTGCCTATATCATAGATGTCCCCTATCCAAGGACCATTTCTTTCTTTTTTTTTTTTTTAAAGATTTTATTTATTTATTTGACAGAGAGAAATCACAAGTAGACGGAGAGGCAGGCAGAGAGAAAGAGAGGGAAGCAGGCTCCCCGCTGAGCAGAGAGCCCGATGTGGGACTCGATCCCAGGACCCTGAGATCATGACCCGAGCTGAAGGCAGCGGCTTAACCCACTGAGCCACCCAGGCGCCCCCAAGGACCATTTCTGATCCTTTTTTTTTTCTTTTGTGTCTCTGGTATTTCCTAATACAAAGTTTTACTTGAAGTAAATGTCTAGTACAGACTTAATGAATTTATAAAAAGGTGTTTAAAGTCTAATTCCCTTTTGGTCAAGGAATTCCAAATTTAAACGCTATAATGCTAGTGCTTTTTTTTTTATCTTTTGCTTTTTCACTAGTGCATTTTAAGTCATTTTTATTTGGGTGCTCCCTATATGTAGGGGAGTGTACCAAGCTTCTCAGTTTTTGTTAGTGATTTATTTGATAACATCTTTGCTTTCTTGAAAATGTTTACTGCTTTTTTTCTTCCATTTTTTAATTGAATCAGTGACTTGACTGATTATTTTACCCTCCCCCATAATACTGCAAAGACTAGAAAGAAAAATTCACTTACATTACTGATATTTTTCTTTCCCTGAAATAATTCATTATAGAACAGAATATTAACAAGGAGCCCACGTTGGAATGTTTAGTTTTACGGTTCTGTGCTAGATTTTCTTTGCCTTGACTTTTGATCTACAGAGACCTGGAAAATGCTTGCTTTGAGAATTATATGTGTACAAACTAATTGGTTACTGTTACTTCTGAAGGTATTTGAAGAATTATTGCTTGATGCAGATTGGAGCATAAATGCTGGAAGTTGGATGTGGCTGTCTTGTAGTTCCTTTTTCCAACAGTTTTTTCACTGCTATTGCCCTGTTGGTTTTGGTAGGAGAACAGATCCCAATGGAGACTATATCAGGTAAATCAAGGGTGATTATTATTCAGTTTGGAATAACTAATCCAGGAAGAGCTTTTCATGTTTAAGCAACACTTAAGGTGATCCCTACTCATGATGGGCAGCAGAGATGAGGAGATGGGTAAATAAATCATTAAATGGTTTTGGCTTGATTTTGGTCATTCATAGCTAATAATTAGTTTTTTATAATTTGCTTGTAGTTCATTTTATTTATAATTTTTCTTCCTTCTCCCAAAAGACGTTATTTGCCTGTCCTAAGAGGTTTCCCTGCAAAATACATCTATGATCCCTGGAATGCACCAGAAGGTATCCAAAAGGTAGCCAAATGTTTGATAGGAGTTAATTATCCTAAACCAATGGTAAATCATGCTGAGGCAAGCCGTTTAAATATTGAAAGGATGAAGCAGATCTATCAGCAGCTTTCACGATACAGAGGACTAGGTATGTTAGTAACTTTGGTTTGTTTCTTCGGAGGTGTTTATGTATCTATCCTTGAGTTTGATCTTGGCCATAGTTTAATAGGAAATTTTTTCCCTTTAGGTCTTCTTGCATCAGTGCCTTCTAATCCTAATGGGAATGGAGGCCTGTTGGGGTATTCTCCTGGAGAAAATATTCCAGGTTGTAGCAGCAGTGGAAGTAAGTGAAAAGGAAATTTCTATACTTTGCAACATAGAGAGATTAATAATCAAATATATTTTTTATTAAATCTCACTATAATATTTTTCTCCATACATGTACACACACATACACACACACACACACACACACACACACACATCCCTGTCATTCCATTAGTGACATTTTGGAGATGGAAACCATCATTACATGTAGTAGAATTTAGCTCAAGGTAAAGATCTTACAAACTGAATGAGGAGGACAGTTTTTTTTTAGATCTTGTTTTTTTGACAGAGATCACAGGTAGGCAGAGAGGCAGGTGGTGGGGATGGGGCAGGCTTCTTGCTGAGCAGAAAGTCCGATGTGGGGCTTGATCCCAAGACCCCAGGGTCATGACCCCAGCCAAAGGCAGAAGCTTTAACCCACTGAGCCACCCAGGCACCCTGAGGAGGACAATTTTAAGGGTAGAATGAAACTCAGATATCCCTTCTGAAGGCTCTTTTTTTTCTTTCTTTTTTTTTTTTTTACTTTTTTACTTTTATGTATAAGGTAAATAGTTAAGGTTTAGTGGTCCTATGAATATGGCCAAAAGGTTTATCATACACATGCATAGGGCCTTTAGCTTTCTGCACATGAGTTTTTCCTTCCAGTCTTATTTGTAGTGGTTTTCCATATGATATATACTTAGTTGCCACATATATTCTTAATGTGTGATATTAATAATGTCAAGGAGCCAGTATTGGAAATTTGAATCATTGTATCAGTTTTTAAGGGTTCTAACCAAAAATAGCATGAGGCTAATTAATTTGATTAATTAATTAATTAAATGCCTCAAGGCATTTGAGGAATACTTTTTTTTCCCCAAAAAAAGTCACATGTTTAAAATTGATATTAAGAACAAACCCTTTAAAAAATTGAGCCTTTCTGATTCAGAAATACTCTGTATCCTTTTGAGAGCATATACTTTTTTTTCTTTAATAATTAGATTAAGGAGAAAGGAGCAAAGCACTCACATTTTGACTATTTACTTTATGCCCAGTACAAGGGGATTTTTGCCACATTCTGAAGTATATCCTTTTATGCCCTCTACTTACCCTGTTTGTAGACTTTTATAGTGTCTCACAAGGTATATCAAAGGGCAAGATTATTTATAACTTGTACATAGATGACTTGAAGTACTTCTGTTCTTATAATAAAGCAAACCATAATCTATTTATGATAGAAATACATTTTATTTTTTATTTTTTTCTATTAAAAATACCTGTTCAGCATTATTAGTCAGTAGGGAAATGCAAATCAAAACCACTCAGAGACTTCCCACTTAGGGTAACCAACTGTCAGTGATTACCTGGAATTGAGGGGTTTCCTGAGACATGAGACTTGCAGTGCTAACACTTGAAAAATCCCTATCAAACTGGGATGACTTATTTACCCTGTACCCACTCGAGTGCCTAAAAAATGACAGACAATAACAAGAGTTGCGGAGGATGTGAAGAGCCTGGAACCCTCATATGTTGTGAGTGGTGGTCTGTAAAATGGTACAGCCACTTTGGAAACAGGTTGGCAGTTTCTTAAACTTACATAAAAGTTTATGTTATAAACTTAACATAAAACCCAGAAATTCCATTCCTAAATATCTGTCCAAAAGAAATGAAAACATATCTACACAAAGACAAGGATCATAAGGATGTTTATGATGGCTTTATTTATAATAGTCAAAATGTGGTACATCCATGCAATGGAATAATAATCCGTAAGAAGGAATAAAATGCTGGTGCTTGCTGCAACATGGATAGACCTCAAAAATACTATGTTAAGTTACAGAATCCAGACATAAAAGACCACATATTGTACAATTCCATTTGTATGAATTATTCAGAAAAGGCATGTCTTTAAAATAAAGTAAGTTAATGGTTACCTTAGGTTTAGGGTAGGAATGAGAATGAATGCAAATGGGCATGAAAGTGTTCTAAATCTGGGTTGTGCTGATGATGACACAACTCTGTAAATTTACTAAAAATTATTGAACTGTATACTTAAAACAGCTGAATTTTATGTTATGTAATTGTACCTCAAAACTGCTTTAAAAAAAAAACTATTGGGACGCCTGGGTGGCTCAGTTGGTTGGACGACTGCCTTCGGCTCAGGTCATGATCCTGGAGTCCCGGGATCGAGTTCCGCATCGGACTCCCAGCTCCATGGGGAGTCTGCTTCTCTCTCTGACCTTCTCCTCATTCATGCTCTGTCTCACTGTCTCTCTCTCAAGTAAATAAATAAAATCTTTAAAAAAAAAAAAACTATTCACCATATACAGTTTAGGAAATTCAGAAAAATAGAAAAGAAGAAAAATAAAAATCACCCACAATTCCATCTAGCAGAGATAGTCACTATTAAAATTTCAGCATATTTCCTTTGAACATCTTTTCTATGCAGTTTTCTCCCCACAGTACTTTAAGTTAGAATTTTTTAAAGTTTTTTTTTTATTTATTTGACAGCATGCATAAGCAGGGGGAGGGGTAGAGGGAGAAGCATCTCCCACTGAGCAGGGAGCCCTATGTGGGGCTCCATCCCAGGACTCTGAGATCATGACCCGAGCTAAAGGCAGACACTTAACGAACCTAGGTACCCAGGCACCCCTAGTTAGAATTTTATGAGTGAAAAACCCTTTTGGTGCTGTTGGCAGTATAACATAAGAAGAGTCTGTTCATATAAACTTTTGCCCTTAGAAAAATGTGGGATTTTTTAAAACAAATATGGGGTGTTTTTTTTTTAAAGTTTTCATTCTAAGACTCCTATCTCATATAATCTTGGCATTTGAAATTTAACTACTGTAGTGTCCCTAAAGACATGATGAATATGGGATTTCTGATTTTTCTAAGCAGCTAAGCTAGTCATTAGCCAATTGATTTGGCAAAGCTCTTTTCTCTGCTCATTGTCTCTTGTACTGTTATTCTTGTGAAAATATAATTTACTGCATATTTTAGAAGATTTTTTTCTTTGACAGAGAGCACTGTAGGGGGAGCAGCAGGCAGAGGGAGAGGGAGAAGCAGGCTTGCAGAGCAGAGAGTCCAATGCGGGGCTCCATCCCAGGACCCTGAGATCATGACCTGAGCTGAAGGCAGACACTTAACAACTGAGCCACCCAGGCGCCCCAGTTTACTGCACTTTTATGGGGAAGTTACAGGCAGTTGAGATATTCGTGAATTTAGGGCACAGGAAGATTTTAGGTGCCTGCTTATCATTTAACTCTCTAAAGGAATAAGATGCTATCTTAAGGAAATTCTGTATGTATTTATTGAGCTTATTAATCCCTCCCCCATCTTCAAAAGTAATCATTCTCCTGATTTCTAATTCTATTTTTTCCCATTTTTGAACTTCATAAAAATATTATAGTTTGTGCTCTTTTCCGTGTCTGGCTGCTTTCACTCAGTATTTTTTTGTTTATGAGATTATTCTCATTTATCTTAGAACAGGAAGAGGAATAAAATTGATGGAGCTGAGAAAATGAGGTGACTAGTCTGTTATTTAGAGCCTACCTCTGTGACTCTTCCAATAAAATTGACTTTTCCTTCCTCAGTGTCCTCACTGTATGCTATAACAACTTCCATCCCAGGACCATTATATTACTTATTTGTACTTAGTGATTTTATGTATCTGTCACCTTCTTCTTGGACTGTGAGCCCCTTGAAGATAAGACCTCATGTTTTTATAATATTTCTATCCCTAGTACCTAGTATAATCTCTAGCATAAAGGAGCACTCAACAATTTAGCACTCAACTAAATACAATAATTGAAAATGTATTTTTTGAAGTTTCCTTTTGTTTGTTTCCTTTGTTTTTTTAAAAAAATTTATTTTAGAGAGAGAGTGTGTGCATGAGTAGGGGGAAGGACAGAGGGAGATGAGAATCCCAGGCAGACTCCCTGCTGAGTGGGGAGCCTAATGCAGGACTAGGTCCCAAGATCATGAACCGAACTGAAACCAAGAGTCCAATACTCAACCAGCAGAACCACCTAGGTGCCCTATTGAAGTTTTCTTGATTGCAAAATATATGTAACATAAAACTTAGCATTTAACCATTTTAAATGTACAATTCAGTGGAATTAAGTACATTCACATTGTTTGGGTGAAGTTTTAAATAATCTTGTGCAATAATGGAAGACAACAATTATCACTATTTAGGGGACACTCTGCTGATGGTGAAACCAGGAGTAACACCATTCAGTGGTGAATGTGCTGTAGTCCAGAATCTGACCTTCAACAAGTCCAAGAACAGAGTGTTTTTAGTATAATTAGAAGTGGCAGACTAGAGGTTTAAAAGTGAGTTAAGCATCCGACTCTTGATTTTGGCTCAGGTCATGATCTCAGGATCATGAGACTGAGCCCTGCATCAGGCGCCAACTGGTTGTGGAGCCTACTTAGGACTCTCTCTCTTCCTCTGCACCATCACCAAATACAAACATACACACACTCACACACAAACACATGTACACACATACACACCATCCATGTGATATAAAATAGCAGGGATGTGTGGGTGGCTCAGGCAGTTAAGCATATGCCTTTGGCTCAGGTCATGATCCCAGGGTCCTAAGATTGAGTCTTGCATAGGGCTCCCTGCTGAGAGCAGCTCCTTGCTGCTCTCCTTACTTATGCTCTCTCCCTCTCTCTCTCTTTCTCTGACAAATAAAATGTTTAAAATATATATATCAACAGGGAGCACTAGTTTATTATCTATCACTTTCCAGTGATAGAAGCCCTCATCCCTCATCAGGGCATTCACTTTCCCAATTCTGAGTACCTAAAAAGCTGAATTCTTTATCCAGAGGAACTCGATGAGCATGAAATTACAATAAAAACATAAGTAGATTGTCTTAGACCATAAGGCGACTTCTGTGTAGGGGCTAGAATGTTCACATTTGTCCATTATTTGGACATACTGACATTATCTGGACATATTGTTTCTCTAGAACCTACTTTCTGTGCCAACCCCCTCTCCTATAACATTGTTTCTTTTTGGAAGGATTAATGTAATTGCTTAGGCTAGGTAACTGCCACATTGTGTTTCCTCCTCTTTGTGTGATTTGAATTGTTTAATTCTCATCTGGAAGGCCCTTATTCACTTATCTCCAAGGACATATATTTTGGACAGGCACTGAGGGAAGAATGTGGAATAAAGGGACAAGAGGTAAAGGAGGATGTATATTTCACTGTTGCTCTATATTTTGCTTCCATGGTCAAGTGTCTAATTGTTACTCAGTAAAGAAATGTTTTTTAGAAAATGATTATCAGTGATTTTGCCTTTGAACCAAAAGTCAACATTTATATGACCCTAAGTTTAAATTTTCCTGATTTGGACTTGTGACTTTGTTCTTATGAAGGATTGAGGTTTAGTCCTAAAAAGCATAAATGACCTTAATACAGTTACTAAAAACTAGATTTGTAGTCTTAATACATAAGATTTGGGGTTTAAGTAATTTTACTGTGTTTTAAATACTAACAGGTTGCTCTCAAGGGAGTGGTATTTTACATTACGCTCATGGAGACAATCAACAAGCTCACCTATTAAAGCAAGGTAAGAATGAAGCATTTGAACATTCTGTTCTTTTCACCTTCCTATCTTAAACATAATTGTTTTGTAAATATGTAGGAAGAAGCTCCATGAGCACTGGTCTCAGTAGTGGGAAACGTCCTAGTGAGGAAGAGGACACGCAGAGTATCGGTTCTAAGGTCCAGCGACAGAGCACTAATTAGGTAAATACTTTGGACCTTTATTTCTTGCTTTAGTGTAGTGTGTAATCGATATAAATAAGACAATTTCTGAAATGGAGCTTATCACATTTTTCAAACTAGAGAAACTGAGCCTTAAATTTTTCAGTGATTATTATAAAATTAGTTAATTCTTAGACAAGAGAAGTGCATCTCTACTGGAAAAATTGCAGCACTTAGTTTTAAGATCATCCTAATTGATGATACTTAAATTTGAAAAAGTAATGATGTTGTGCTCAAGTTTTTTCTCAGAAAAAGACATCTTTTTAATTCCTTACTATACGACCTTGAGTCTAAAACAATTAAAGTGACTTTTTATTTTAGTGGTATTATTAATCCCTTTATGAACTTTTCTCCAAATCTTTTCCTCTTAAATGTTTATAACTTTCTTTTATCTGTTCTGATACTTCTGAAGTCTAAATTCTTCCCAGTTCTGGAATAGTTTGATTTTTTAAATATTGGTCCTTTTTAGAGGTATCAAAAGGCCATGGCTGTATTCAGTTGAATTGGATGTGGGATACTATTTTTTGATTTAAGTTTATTTGAAGAGTATCTATAATAGTACATTTACCAGGTTTTAAGGATGTTTAACAGTTATCTTAAACTGTTGGCATTTTTTAAATTACTGCTAACTATATTTATCATGTTAACCATTGATTAACATACAGAATTGTTGAATCAGTATGATGTACACCAGAAACTTAATATAATATTGTCTGTCAGTTATACTTCAGTAATAATATACATATGAACAGCAATAATAAAAAGTAAAATAAAAAATATAAAAATTGCTTTAGTTTTTAGCACCAGCCCTAATTAGACTGTACATTGCTTGAAAATAAGATCAGTAAACACTCATCAAATTTTTATCATTTAATTCCTTGCAATCAAACTTTACCCCATTTTTTCCCCCCTTAAATCACAGAAAACATTCAGGAGGAATACTGTTGCAGCTGAAATTGGTGGGGAGTTCACTACTTTTTTCAGTTAAATTATTTTAAAATGTTCTTCATTGATGGAAAGCAGTTACATTTTGAAATGCATTGTTTCTAATGACATTTCTGTAGTTTTAAACTTTTTAATGAACTTCATGTAGGACAAATGGTAATTTGTATATAAAGAACTTGGTAATAATTTTGCTTAATGTAAATATAAATAGTCACAATATAGACCCATCAATATATTTTTGATAATTTTTCATGTATGGTAAAGGTTAAAGTGGCAAACTGATATTCTGATATACAAACTGAAGTTTTGAGAGTCAATGTGGGAAAATAGGAGGTTTTTAGACTTTCTTAAAAGACTTTGTTAAAATTTTAGGACAAAATTTTCTTGACATCATTGTTTGATCTAACTTTACATTCTTTGATAATGTTTTGGAAAATGTGCACAATCAAAATTGGTAGTTATAACCTCTGTTAACACAGACAATATATGTTTTAAATCTTCATGTATGCCTGTTTTGACCCAAATCTGTGGAAGTATCATGTGTTAAGTTCTCCTTGTCTCCTTTTGTTCATTTATAGCTAAGTGACCTTGTTATTAAAGTATATGCATATATGGAATCTTGTGTCCTTGGTGGTGGTTGTTTTTTCTTTTTAAGTTTTTGTTTTAGGTAAGGGGGAGAGCATTGTTATATGAGATGTGATTACAAATCAGAGACAGTCTGTAAACCACATGTAACCATTCTGAATTAAGGATCAGGTTCCACTTATTTTAGTAATGCAGTATTTTTCACAATTATTCCAAATAAGATTACCAACTTCCAAATGCTTTATACTTTTTATAATACCTATCTGCAAGAAAGATGCAAAACCAAAGTGGTTATTTCAGGTAATGGGGCTTATAACTATGCGTTAGTCACTATAATTAATAATGTGGGCTCTGGAGTCAAAGACCTGGCTCTGCCACTCGTTTGAGATCTTGGACAAGTTATTAACCTTATAGGGGTAAGAGTAGTATCTGCTTCATACTACATATGAAATCCTCATAACAGTGCCTGGCATGTGGCAGTGAGTCGATAAATGTTAGCTGCAAGGCTGCTGTGCTTTATAGATCCCTGGATCGTGCAGTGCATAGTCTGCCTAACTGTATGCTACAGCTGCGGTTAGCTGTTGTTATTCTCATTACTATTATTATCCCATTCCTGTCTCTTGTAGGCTAGTTTTTCCCTTTTGGAATTATAACCAGTGTTATTTTTTTTTCTTTTTCCCAGTCTTTAGTTGTGATAGATGTTCAGGGTGATAATTATATTTAAAAGTAACTTAATAATTTGAGTCTAAAATCCAAAAACAGTAACATATTTTTATATGATACACATATAAAAGCAACTTGAATAATGAATTAACACTGAGTGATAAGTTCCATTACTTAGAAAAGAAAAAAATATGCATTATCTATCTTCTTTTGCCACTGTTAATAAGGAGTGATATCTTGATATCTTTCATGATGCTTGTATTTACCAGTCAGTCTATCCTTTGGACCTGATTGTACTGTACAGCATTGAGAAACTCATAGATCTGGGACCATCATCATGATGGGGACCATCATCATGATGGGGACCATCATCATGATGGGGACCATCATCTGGGGAATAGAAGATTCAGGGGTTTTTTGTGTTGTTTTGTTTTGTTTTGTTTTTTAAAAAGGCTTCATACCCAGTGTGGGGCTTGAACTTATGGGCCTGAAATCAAGACCTGAGCAGAGATCAAGAGTCGAACCCCTAACAGACTGAGCCACCCAGGTACCCCTAAAAGATTCAGTTTTAGGGGCATCTGGGTGGCTCAATGGGTTAAGCCTCTGCCTTCAGCTCAGGTCATGATCTCAGTGTCCTGGGATCAGGCCCTACATTGCATCAGGCTCTCTGCTCAGCAGGGAGCCTACCCCCCCCCCCGCCTACTTGTGATGTCTCTCTCTGTCAAATAAATAAAATCTTAAGAAAAAAAAAGATTTAGTTTTACTGTGAATAAATATTTTAGTAAAAGAACATTGTTTCAGCATAGACACTGATATTTTACTCTGACATGTAGGGGGATTTTGGCTTTTAGGGGGCTTTTTGGGAGGCTTTTTCACTTTGGTCTAAATTGTAACTGAAAAGAATCACTGAAAGGGAAAGACCAGTATCACCATATTTCAATTGAGCAGATGTTTGAATACAGTGTTTTCTCCCAACCAAAGGGTTAGTATTCTGAAAACGCAGCTGGTGGTTGAGGGATTTAAGGTCTTATATTTCAGGAAATATATCTTGAAATCATATTAACAAAACCTGTTCTGTTCTGACAACTTGGAAAAATTGAGTTGAGGAAAGCAAACTTTTTTGAAAGAACCTTTGTGAAGTTTTTATGTTTTTATATTCACTTGAAATAAATTAGAAAAATTGGGATATAAAAGACTGATAACAGTATGTTTTTAAGGCCTCTTTTAAGTACTAGAAACTTCAGGATCTTCCCACAATTTCAACATGTTTGTAATTTTCTTTTTTTTTTTTTTAAGATTTTATTTATTTATTTGACAGAGAGAGATCACAAGTAAGCGGAGAGACAGGCAGAGAGAGAGGAAGGGAAACAGGCTCCCTGCTGAGCAGAGAGCCCGATGCGGGACTCGATCCCAGGACTCTGAGATCATGACCTGAGCTGAAGGCAGCGGCTTAACCCACTGAGCCACCCAGGTGCCCCTGTTTGTAATTTTCTTATAGGTAATATCCATAATACTGGCTTCTTTTCTCCATTTCTCCATCCAAGGGGTTTTTTTCCTGATTGCATGGTCCTAGAAAATCACTAAATATTGGGATGTAAAAAACTAGGTCACATGTATTAATACAGTTGGCATAGCTGAATTGATCAGTTTCAAGTTTTGATTACAATGTACAGGATCATATATTTTACTATTTCTTACACAATTATGTGGAGCCCAGGTTCAAGCTAAGCTGTCAGCACCCTAGTGTACGTGTCTGCTCCCTTCCTCCTAACCACAGCATGCAGTTCTAAAGTACTTGAGTTTACATTCCTCAACTGCCTTCTCTTCTCATATCCTACTCTAATTCCTTTTTCCTAAATGCAGTGAAACATTTTGGCTAATCCAGGCCCCAGATCCTTGTATTGTAGGAAAAAGTGTTCAATAAAGCCATGAATAATAGGATTTTTATACAAAGATAACTCAGGAGAAGGGTTATTGACTAGCATCCCAGACCTCATATACATTAGCTACTCATTTCATTCTAGAATGTCCTGGAGATCCAAGTTGATCTTGAAATAAAGAGCTAGGATTCTTGCTACTACTTCATGTAATTAAAATGCAAATGTCAGGCCATCTCAAAAAGCCTGTTGAGCACAGACTGACTATTAAGGCTAGACTCCAATTAACATTTCCTGGGTTTCTGTAATGTGCCAAATATTGTTCAGAGGAAAAAAATCTATAAATTTCCACAAGGGGTTCACAAAGAGGGGGCAGTCTGGAAGAATTACAGTGGTGTGTGTTCAAGCCATGTTAGAACTGTGCACAGTGTATGCTATGAAACATATGAAGGGAGAGATCTCCAGCCTGGGAAAATCCTAGCTTTCCCGACTCCCAGCTCTACCCAGGAATATAGGACAACTAGGCAGAGTGGCGGCACCTATCTTTGGAAACATTTAACTCTAGTTGGGATTAATCATGTTATCCGTTGTTA
Organism: Mustela nigripes; assembly: GCF_022355385.1. Taxonomy (NCBI): domain Eukaryota; kingdom Metazoa; phylum Chordata; class Mammalia; order Carnivora; family Mustelidae; genus Mustela; species Mustela nigripes. The sequence continues at coordinate 15,175,818 of NC_081562.1, forward strand.
ATGTCTTTGTCCTTCACTGTCCTACATGTAAACTCCCGTCAAGAGAGGGAATGTACTTTATTCCCCCTTGTCTTGTCCACCGCTGTCTTCTCATTGCTGTTTCACATGCTTGGAACTTAATAGGCATACCATCAATATTTGTTGATTGATAGATAAATGTAAGAATAAGTGGGATAGACATTGAGACTGGCTTTAAGGAGAAAGCAGTTTATGAGGCTGACATCAGAGATAATTAGAATGTAAACCACTGGGCAGTTTATCAGAAAAGGCATGTATTTAGACGGAAGTTGGGGGTGGTTTAAAGACCTAACACAGTTGCTGACTACTGGGGGCGGGTGGAAAGGGCAGCAAGAAGGCTAGATATGTTCGCAAAGGTTTATTGTTTTGGAACTACACTTTTTTTCTTTTGTAAATTAGTTCTTTACCCATCGAATTCTTTTGGGAGCTCTGAATGGCTATAGCTTAAAGATACAGCGGCTTCTGAGTTACTTTTACATTTTTTTCTTATGAGCTAGTGACCCCAAGGGACAAAAGGACCGGAACTCCCAAGTTTTCTAAATGCTGGTAAGGAAAGGGTGTGGAAATGCCAGGCGCGTAATTGCGGCACCTGGCTCCGTTGCCAGGCAAGCTGATTCCCACGCTGGCCGGCCTCCGTCGCGCAGCCCCGCCTAACGTGAGGGTCGCGCAGCCTGCGTCCCGCATCTTGATTGGCTGCGTTGGGGCTGCGTCTGCGGGCTCACGGGTCTCCTGTGCCCTGATTGGCTGCGGGTAGAAAGGCTGGGGCCTGGGACCACACTGCTGAGGGGACTTTGCGGCCCTGTTGGGACACTAGTCTCGGGACTCTGACCCCTGTTCCCAGACCCCTGAAGACGGCGGGCCACGGGAAACCACGGCGGGGGGAGGGAGGAAGGACGGAACCAGGGACCCGGGACTCACTGCATCTTACACGGGTGGACAGGTGAGTCGCACCCCTTTCTCCGCTCCCCCGGGGTGGGCCTCACCAGCAACACAGCGGCCGACCGGCAGGGGTTGGGGCCGCGCGCCGAGAAACGGGACTCCCCGCAGTTCTCTCAGCATGCCCGGCCTGGGCGGATGCCCAGGCGTCGTAGGTCAGAGGTTCTGGAAAAGCGCAGGCGCCACAGGATTGATATGTGGTTTTCGATCATTCCCCGAGATTTTCTTCATTTTGGTCCTCATTTTTACTTGTTTATACACATTGCGGTTAATTTGAAACTCTCAGCAGATCGTGCATGTTATAAAGTAGAGCTTATTTGAATGTTGTAGAGCGTAGTGTGTAAAGTATGAATATTGCGCATATTGTTGAAGTGAACTTAACACTTCAAGAATGCTTAAGAAACAGGAGTTTCTTGTGTTGTGATTTAACAAACATTTGCCAAGTGTATTGCTGTGTAGGACCAGGGTAAGCGCTGTACTCTGCAGCCAAGTTGTTGGGTTTGAAACCAAGGTCTGCTGTCCCTTGTTAGCTGAGCAGACCTTGGGGCGGTTACTTTACCTGGATCAGTGTCTTCAACTTTAAAGTGGATCATTGTGGTGACTTTTCTGAGTACTCTGTAAGTGGTTTATGATATTAACTCAGTTTAGTCTGAACAGGTACCCAGGATGTAGTGTCCCCATTTTCCCGACACTCCTGCTGAGGCACGGAGAAGCGATGTGACTTTCCCAAGTCCCAACATAACCAGTGACCAGGAATTAAGCCCATGCAGACCGCAGTTTTACACACTACCTTAGGTTGCCTCATGAACTGGATTTGTTCATTCAGTTTCAGTTGACAAATACTGATTTTGTTCCTCTGTGGACCAAGTTCTTTGCTGGGTACAGGGGACAGAGAAGAACAGGACTCAGACTCTGCCCTCCCAGCGCTTGCAATCTAGTACAGGTTGTTTATAGCTGGACTGCAGGGTGCCCGTGAATCCCAGTAAAATCTTTTCCAAAACATTGTGAGTACAGGTCTTTTCTTTTTTGTTCTTTTTGGAAAGAGAGTCTGGGGCTCTCACCAGGTCCTCTAGTGGGTCTGAGACTGAAAGTTATGAAGAAACATTTTAGCAGAAGAGCTGGAATCTGACGTAATGCCTGACAACACAGCATGACCTTAAAAAAGAGAAAAAGAAAAACCATTGGTTGAATGGATGAAGAACTTTACAGGAGTTCAAGTGCTACAGTAGGGTTAAGAGGAAGGTGCTGTGGAAGAACACACGCAAAGGTCCTCCTTGTCCAGCAGTGCCTCCTAGAGTCAGCAGTGCCCCTGAAGTGAATAGTAGGGAAGCAATTCATTGGAACATAGTGGTGACAAATCTCTGCCCTCCTGGAGGGTGAGACAGAAACAACACATGAACAGATGCAGCTATGACAGGTGGCAAAGAGAAGCAGTCCATGGTGCCATGAGAGCCTGTAATAGGGACAAGTGGCTTCATCTATTCAAGACAGGGAAGTTTCCCAGAGAGAGCGGCACTCAGTCCTAGGAGTTAGACAGGGGCACTCTGGGCATGGGGAACTGCCCTCAGCCTTCAAAGACCCTGTGGTGGGAACAGGCAGAGCACCAGGGACTGAAAAGAACTGGTGTGGCTGGTAGGGTTAGGGGTGTTTGAAGGGGAGGGGCACAGATTTGGGTGGTGACAGAGCCCAGACAGAGGCCTTTTAGACCATGGTGTAAGGCGTTTTTATTTTGTTTTATGTCTTTGTCCTAAAGTGCCATTGAAAAGTTTATTGCAGGGAGGTGACAAGATCACATTTTGAGAAGAAGTTGGAAAGAAGCCCAAGTGATTAACTGAAGCCCTGGATAAGGACAGGATCCCTGAGGAGAAACTGTAAGGTAAGAGGAGGAGAGGGGTCTAGAATCAAGCCTTGAAAATGAGCCTGCAAAGAAGAGAGATAAAAGGAAGTGAGAGGGTAGCAAGGGGGGCGGGGGGGGGGGGGAGAGAACTGAGAGTGGGAAGTCTCGGAAATCCGGAGAGAGAGTATTTCCTGGAGAAAGTGGTTGACTATGCTGAAAGCTTACAGAGGTCAAAAGAGGAAGGAAGAGAGCCCATTGGCTCTAATCACATGGAAATTGTCTTTATTGGGATCTATATAAGTAGGAGGAGAGGAATTGGAGAGAAGCATCTGCAAGAATTAACTGAGGATGGGGCACCTGGGTGGCTCAGTCGGTTGAGTGTCTGCCTTTGGCTCGGGTCATGGTTTCGGGGTCCTGCAATCAGGCCCCTCATCAGTTCCCTGCCCAGCGGGGATCCTGCTTCCCCCTCTCCCTCTGCCTGTTGCTCTTCCCACTTGTGCTCTCTCTGTTGAGTAAATAAAATCTTAAAAAAAAAAAAAATTCACTCAAGGTAAGAGAAAATAGGGTTTTCGCTAGGGTGGCAGTGAGAAGAGCCATTGAGCTGAAGGATGGGAGCCCCAGAGATGAGGATAGAGCTGAAGGAGTGAGTATATGAGAAAGAGGGGCTCTGGAGGTTTTCAGGCCAGAGAGGTAGGAATCAGTACAGAAGCAGAGATTACCCTGGATGCTGAAGGATGTAATTGTAGGAAAGGGGAGACAGCAGAAGGTTCACGTTTGGTGTGATGAGTTGCTCTCCTTTCTTTGTACAGAGTAGAGGCGGGAGCATGGAATGAGTGGATCAGGGGTCAGGGGAAGCTGGAGGTCCAAGCTGAGGAGCTTTGACATCATTGTGCAGAGGTATGCAAGAGTACACTGACCCAGAGATTTTTTTTTAGAATGGTCTGGCAGAGGGAGCCAAGTTTGCAGCAAAGAAATTAGCCTCCTTGGTCATTCAGGGAATTGCAAATATGGGGAGAGTGAGGATAGAGGCTGGATAGAATCAAAAGCTACATTTAATGTGTAGTAAAGGAGGCCTCACAGACCATGGGGAAGGAAAGGATTGTTCAAAGACAGTGCTTAGAGATAGCTAAACTATTGATAATGTGTAGACTTTCAGCTCACAGTAGAAATTTCAAGTGAATTAAAGGAGCTAACTTTTTAAAATAAAAAATATAAAAGGATATATGGATGAATTTTTATCTGATCATGTAGTGCATAAAAGCAGTAAGAATCAAGAAAAGGGAAACTACTATGACCCTTGACCACTTAAAATTAACCACTTTATTCTGATACATGCTATACTATGTAATAACCTTGAAGACATTATGCCAAGTGAAAAAAAACCAAACGCAATAGGACAGATACTGTATGACACTTACATGAAGTACCAAGAACAGGCAGATTCCTAGAGACAGAAAGTAGAAGTTACCAACGGCTGAGAGGAGGAGGGAATGGGGAATTATTGTTTAAGGGGATCAGAATTTCTGTTTGGGGCAATGAAAAATTTCTGGAAATAGTAGTAGAGGTTGTACGACATTGTGAATATAGTTAATAACACTGAATTGTATACTTAAAATGGTTAAAATGGTAAAAATTTATAGCTTATCACAGTAAAAAATGTAACCACTTTGGTAATGCTGGAATTTTTATACCATCAACAACTGAAAGTGAATTAGAGAAAAACCAAAAACATATTTTTTTAATATATGAAGAGTTTATGTAAGTCCATTCTTAAAAAACAGAAAATTGCAGTTTAAAAAGGCAGGAGTAGTTAATACACAAAAGAAAATAAGGATGGCCAAAATAAGTCATTAAGCTCAGCCTCATTAGTAGAAGAAAATGAATTTAATATTTTCATTTTTCACATATAAAAATTCAAACAGACGATGGGGCGCCTGGGTGGCTCAGTTGGTTAAGCGGCTGCCTTCAGCTCAGGTCATGATCCCAGGGTCCTGGGATTGAGTTCTGCATCGGGCTTCCTACTCAGCAGAGAGCCTGCTTCTCTCTTTCCCTCTGCCTACTTGTGCTTTCTCTCTGTCTCTCTGTCAAATAAATAAAGTCCTTAAAAAAAAATTAAAACTGATGAATCGGTTATAGTGCCTGTGACAAGATTAACAGATATTTTTTCTGGAACAGTAAATTAACAACCTAGCTTTTCAAATGTTCCCTTATCTTCTTTTCAGTAATTCTCCTAGGGATTCACGAATGAGTGAAATGAAATGAAATGTAGACAGATAGGCAGCAGATAACTAGTATTACAAACAGCCCAAATACTCCATGCTAGGGAAGAAATTACAGAATTATGGTGTATCAGTCCTCACTATCATGTACTCATTTTAAATGTTTATAGAGTGTTTTTGATACTAAGTTTAGATACTTAGAGTGCATATAATAAATCAATTGTATATGTAATTTGTGTTGTTTGTAGAAGAGTCACAACATTAGTGCTCTTCACTTTCACGGTTAACTGTGTTTGCTCATCAGAGACTAAAAAAGAGCAAAACAGCTTTAATTGTGAGGCAACTCCCTGAGCACATAATATTTCACCCTGGTGTGAGCAGGAAATGTGAGACAGGCTGCTTTACCCAATCTGTCATTTTGTATAGCATAACCCACACTAGGCCACATAACTTTATCTGGTGCTTAACCAAACACCAGGATTTGTTCCAGTGCTGAGGATCCCCTTGCTGTGCTGGCCTCACTGGAAGACATCATGTCAGTCTTTAGTGTAGTACCTGCTGAAGACATTTTCAAGAAAAATTCTGTGTCCTTACCATTTCAAATTGTAGGCTGAGCTTAAGATCTAGTTCTCATATACAAGGTAGCCTTGCTTTATGTATTTAAAAATGATAACAAAAGGGACAAGAATCAGAAAAAAACAGACATGTATGTCAGATAATGAACAATTGTGAAGGACTTTTCTACTTCCCTGTTTTTTTTTCCACTCCAGTAATATTTTTTCTTTTATTAATTTTTTAAAATTAACATATAATGTATTATAAGCCCCAGGGGTATAGGTCTGTGAATCATCCCAGGCTTACACACTCACCATAGCACATACTCTCCCCAATGTCCATAACCCAACCACCCTTTACATACCCCCCTCGCCCCTGCAACCCTCAGTTTGTGAGACTGAGAGTCTCTTACGGTTTGTCTCCCTCCCTGTCCCATCTTGTTTCATTTTTTCCTTTCTTACTCCCCAAACCCCCCCACGTTGCCTCTCAACTTCCTCATATCAGCGAGATCATATGATAATTGTCTTTCTCCGATTGACTTATTTCACTCAGCATAATACCTTCTAGTTCCATCCACGTCATTGCAAATGGCAAGATTTCATTTCTTTGATGGCTGCATAATATTCCATTGTAGATATATACCACATCTTCTTTATCCATTCATCTGTTGATGGACATATAGGTTCTTTCCATAGTTTGGCTATTGTGGACTTTGCTGCTATAAACATTTGGGTGCGTGTGTCCCTTCAGATCACATTTGTATCTTTGGGTTAAATACCCAGTAGTGTGATTGCTGGGTCATAGGGTAGCTCTATTTTCAACTTTTTGAGGAACCTGCATGCTGTTTTCCAGAGTGGCCACACCAGTTTGCATTCCCACCAAGAGTGTAGGAGGGTTCCCCTTTCTCCGTATCTTCGCCAACATCTGTCATTTCCTGACTTGTTAATTTTAGTCATTCTGACTGGTGTGAGGTGGTATCTCATTATGGTTTTGATTTGTATTTCCCTGATGCTGAGTGATGTTGAACACTTTTTCATGTGTCTGTTGGCCATCTGGATGTCTTCTTTGCAGAAATGTCTGTTCATGTCTTCTGCCCATTCCTTGATTGGATTATTTATTTTTTGGGTGTTGAGTTTGATAAGTTCTTTATAGATTTTGGATACTAGCCCTTTATCTGTTATGTCGTTTGCAAATGTCTTCTCCCATTCTGTCAGCTGTCTTTTGGTTTCGTGGACCATTTCCTTTGCTGTGCAAAAGCTTTTGATCTTGATGAAGTCCCAATAGTTCATTTTTGCCCTTGCTTCCCTTGCCTTTGGCAATGTTCCTAGGAAGAAGTTGCTGTGACTGAGGTCGAAAGGTTGCTGCTTGTGTTCTCCTCAAGGATTTTGATGGATTCCTCTTTCACGTTGAGGTCTTTCCCATTTTGAGTCTATTTTTGTATGTGATCTAAGGAACTGGTCCAGTTTCATTTTTCTGCATATGACTGTCTAATTTTCCCAACACCATCTGTGGAAGAGACTGTCTTTTTCCCATTGGACATTTCTTTCCTGCTTTGTCAAAGATTAGTTGACCATAGAGTTGAGGATTTATTTCTGGGCTCTCTATTCTGTTCCATTGATCTGTGTGTCTGTTTGTGCCAGTACCATACTGTCTTGATGATGACAGCTTTGTAATAGAGCTTGGAGTCTGGAATCGTGATGCCACCAACTCTGGCTTGTTTTTTCAACATTTCTCTGGCTATTCAGGGTTTTTTCTGCTTCCATATAAATTTTAGGATTATTTGCTCCATTTCTTTGAAAAAAATGGATGGGATTTTGATAGGGATTGTATTAAACATGTAGATTGCTTTAGGTAGCATAGACATTTTCACAATACTTATTCTTCCAATCCATGAGCATGGAACATTTTTCCATTTCTTTGTGTCTTCCTCAGTTTCTTTCATGAGTACTTTATAGTTTTCTGAGTACGGATTCTTTTTCTCTTTGTAAACAAAGAGAAACCTAAACAAAGAGATACCTATTCCTAGGTATCTTGTGGTTTTGGGTGCAATGTAAATGGGATTGACTCCTTAATTTCTCTTTCTTCTGTCTTGCTGTTGGTGTATAGAAATGCAACTGATTTCTGTGCATTGATTTTATATTCTGACACTTTACTGAATTCCTTTACAAGTTCTAGCAGATTTGGAGTGGAGTCTTCTGGGTTTTCCACATAAAGTATCATATCATCTGCAGAGAGTGATAGTTTGACTCCACTCCCTTATTCTTTTCAGAATTTGGCAAATTTGCTTTAGTGAAAATGTATTGCTTTTTTTTTTAATATATATATTTTTAAGATTTTATTTATTCATTTGACAGAGAGAGAGATCACAAGTAGAGAGGCAGGCAGAGAGAGAGGGAAGCAGGCTCCCCACTGAGCAGAGAGCTTGATGTGGGAGCGATCCTAGGACCCTGAGATCATGACCTAAGCCGAAGGCAGCGGCTTAACCCACTGAGCCACCCAGGTGCCCCATGTATTGCTTTTATATAAACAGTTATTTGAGACAACCAAAGCATTTAAAATAGTTTTCACAATTTTTACGTACTCTTTATAATGTACTTCTGTCTAAAATATAATTTTAGTCATATTAATCATATTAGTACAAGAATTTTAGCCCCAGGTATTTCCTAGTAATGGCAACCGTTTATTGAGTGCTACTATGTACCAGGTTTATGCAAAGTATTGGACTCAAAGTATCCCTGTAAAATTTATGCACTTTCTGCCCCAGGTATTTCCTAGTAATGGCAACCGTTTATTGAGTGCTACTATGTACCAGGTTTATGCAAAGTATTGGACTCAAAGTATCCCTGTAAAATTTATGCACTTTCT